>NW_025813796.1:74156-318781 GCF_021917145.1 Hypomesus transpacificus
GTGAGCAGTATACCCACAATTTGTTGGGGTATGGGATCTCATTTCACTCTCTGTGGCCTTTGATCATGTCTGGTAGCTCGTCATCAAAGCACTGTAGCAGAGGAGCCTGTCACAGCTGAGTCTTATTATCACTCCATGAGCGCTTGCCTTTCACAGCCCCCATTTACTGTTCCTGGGGAGTTAGTTTGTCTTTTATGAGGTCGCCGACTGTTCCTTTCTCTTCATGAGGGGCATTTTTAGGTAGGGTGTACCTTCGAGTTACATTTTCGGAATTCAGGATGTTCTCTAATGCACTGTCGTTTACATGATTTTATTCAGATTTTTCAGATTCAGAAGACTTTGTTCAGGTATCAGGAACGTGAACCCTTTTGTAGGTTCCTTGCTCATCAATTCAGTTACTGTAATGTTTGTAAATGTATGTTGACTGTTGGGGTTTCTGCTTTTCGAAAGAGTAACCAGCGACTGCGGGTGGCTCAATTGGATGCTTTTTTAAATTAACACTCTGGAGTATTAGCCACAATTATTGCTTCCATTAATTAAAAGACTATGAACCGACCCTGTTTTGTTGCTAGACACTCACACAAAGCATGACAATGCTGGGACATGGCTAGCTAAACAGCAATCAAGCCAATAAGCATTGAGGTCTAATTAAATGGCAAAGCCCAACAGTGATGTATTATTGTGACTGGCCAGTTCATTAAAGGGAGTCTTTACCCCAGAGAGATGGGCATGGCCAACACCGGCCACCACAACCCTGAAAATATAAACAACATGTCTGCCACACAGTGACCAGTGGGTGTGCCAAGGTTGGCCCATTCAGCCAGCGACTAGGGCATTGTCTGCCCCACAGCGACCACGGCCTTCTACCACACACCGGTTTACAATGCCAACAAAGCTGTCAAACTTTGCACCTCCGGCACAGTAACCCTCTTCTTTAAGGAAGTGATGGCGTACTCTCAAGCTTTTACAAGCACTGTTGAGCACCGAAAAGGGTAGACGATTGAAGTATAAAACCTGCAGTTGGAGGAGAATAAAAAATAATAGCTGGGGTTTAGGCAAACCTGGTTCTCATCCAAATGCAGAACGGGTGCCAGAACAGGGAGTGTTGACACAATTAGGGTTTCTTTTTTTACACTCTAGCACCTAAGGCTCGTCCTCTGTTGGGCTGTGAGGAAACTGTGGGCTGGTAATTAGCTGAATAACTAAAAAGCTATTAACCCCACTGTTTTCCACTGTTAGCGGCTAATATTAGCCTGCTTAATTGGCTTCCTCGGCCTCGTTCCATCTCTGTGCCACATCACTCCCAGAAATATTTCGGAGTGCAACCGTGTACCAAATACTTAAATACCAGAGCGAAGTATGAATGAGAGCTGTTTTCACACTGCATAATTACGCCCTTGTGCATTCTTTTTTTTTCTTTTTCTCAAGTCACTAGGACCTCATGAAGTTGTACGTAGAGGAATTCATCCCGTCTGTGCGGAGAGGGAGCTCCAGCGCACGGCTCTGCATCGGCCTCTTCCGCGTGCGTGCGGAAAAAGGTGAGATTGATCTCCGCTTTGAACCGTGTCGTGTGCGCACAGCAAACACAGCTTGTTTTTCATTGTCTTTGAGAGAAAAAAAAAAGGTTCCAGGAGCCTTATTCAAAGGCTGCTCACACTGATAAATACTGATAATGACACGAGATGTGGCACTGTGGATGGCAGGGATGCTGTGGAAAAGGGGAGCGTGGGGGGGGGGGGGGGGGGGGGAGTGGGGGGCGGGGGGGTGAGGGGATGGATGGAGGGGGTCGGAGGCATGACTGGCGCATCAATTCCCAAGATGCATTGCTTTCGTGCATCCCCCCCCCCCCCCCCCCCCGTGGAGAGGCTGTTTGTTATCTGTCAGGGTCGTCGCACCATCTTACTGTTGGGGAGAGCGGCGCGATTCTAACTGGCCCGGCCCAACACACACTCACCCTCGCGCACACGCACACCCGCTTTCAGATGGATTGCAAATGGAATCGGAGGACAATCTATGCCGCGCGCATTTTTATTTGTTTCATTCGACTTGTGTGTGTGCTCCCACTGCGAATAACAAGGGCTGTGCATGTGTGTGTGTGTGTGTGTGTGGGGGGGGGGGGGGAGCAGAGTGATGAGATTACCTCTTAGCTGGTGCAGACGTCTAGAGAAGCCACTGTCTCAGGCGGCGGGAGCACAATGGCCAATCTAGAAGATGTGTGTGTGTGTGTGTGTGTGGGAGGGGCACGAGACGGGGAGAATGTAGAGATGACATTCTACTCTGATTAACATCGGGAGAAGTGAGGTGCATGCCTATGGTGTGTGTGTTCGTGTGTACGATAGTCATTTGATGATCTCTCTATTGCTGTGCTGTTCTGCATGTCTGCCCTGCGATGCAGTGTTAGACCCGAGGAAGAGGAGGGAAGCTCTGAGGAGGCAGGGCCAACGTGGAGCATCTGAAACCCACGAGACGTCCCCTGCCATCCGTCAGCCCAGGTTATCAGATTTCATTATACAGAGTCAGCTTTGGGTGAAGGCCAGAGATGAAATCAACAGCCTAATCACCCCTATTGCCACTAATGATGTATTGCAAGATGCGCCACTGTCGTTTTGCATGTCACTAAGGCACGCGCAAAACCTGCCTAGCGCCAGGGCGAAACACATCTGCTATGAAATCAGAGATAAATGGAGAGATTCATGGATGTTATGTGACCTTGTCTCTTTCTGTTTTCCCAGAGGGCCTGCTGGTGAGGTGGACGGTGGGAGGTAGGATCCTCTGGGTCCTGTTTCATCACGCCTAATCCATAAACGCGCCATAAATCAGCTCTGGAGCCTAATTTGATTAATTAGCTAATTAATTAAAGGCAGAATGATTGAGAGAATGCCTGGATGGAGCAGGCTTCCTGTTCCGAGGGATGCTAAGCACACGGTTTGCAGACTCTTCCATAAATCACTTTTATATTTCGATACCAAGCAAGAGCTCTCGCAGGGGCCTTACACGGCGCATCATGTAGCAAGGCAACCCCGCAGTTTATGAAATTGATCACGAGTTAAACATGGTGGGTGCTGCGTGTGTGGGGCGGAGGGGGGGATGACTGTCACACAAAGGAACTGTAAGGAAGAGGGGGGGAAGGCAGGGAGGGTGTATTTTTGATTAGATCAGCTGTATGTAAATCCTAGCAAGCACGGGGGGCCGACGCGCGGTGTGACAGGTTGAGAGAGAGCTGTCAGGGGAAAGAGGGATCTGTCTAAACTGCTACTGTCAGAAGCCAGAGCAGGGTTGATAGAGCCTGATGGAGGAGGGACCTGTTCCACACCTGCAGCTCCAGTAGAGGAGGAGGGAGAGAGAGGGGTGGAGAGAATAGGCGAGGAGAGCATGAAAGAGGGGAGGAGTTGGGAGGAGATGGGAGGAGGAGAGGTCAGGGGTTAAGAAGAGAGGATCGGAGAGGAGAGCAAGGAAGGGGAGGGGTTGGGAATGGAGAAGGAGAGGAGAGGAGGAAGGGGGAGGGGTTAAGAGGAGAGGCGAGGGAAGGATGAAAAAAAAAAGAAGCCCTTACATGCTGATCTAAATCATTGATGGCTTACGGCCCAGACTTCCAGATCAGAGGAACAAGCTGCTAACACTGGGCGTCGTTTCACATTAAACGCGTGGCGGTAACAAGGTCAGAGGTGGAGGTGAGCTGGCTGCTCTAATATTTTAATGGTTGCCGTAACCGACACCACGGCTGTGAGAAAGCAGGGAGAGGCGTGACTGAAAGCCTGCTTAGAAATAAAGAAAAAAGACAAGTAATCGTAAGCATCAACCAGCATTACTGTAGACAGGCTTTCTCCTACAACGACATTGTTTCTACACATGAACACAGATACGTGTTCTGTTATCTTCCCAGGCATATTCAATTCAACATTTATTTCCTGCTCTTGTGCTCTCTCTCTTTACACGTTGCCTCTATTTGTTCAAATTCTGTAATCGTGCACACAGTCATCGGAAGCCTTGAATTTCCTACGGGATCAATTAGGTGAATTGAATCAAACCTCAAACACCCTTCCAAAGATACGCTACGCAGGACGGAGCAAGCAGGTGGAGGATGGTGATGTGGGTAGCACTAACAGAAAATCTAACCAATTACAGACACAGAAGGAGCAGTGAAGGTCTTGTCACCATAGTAGTGGGGTGAGAGTACAAGTTCTGTGATTAAACTAGCTTTTCATGCAGTAGCCCTGCTGAGAATAGCGTTCAGGTCCTGAGATGAATACTCCTCTATCATGTGGGCTTGTTAAATTACCCTGCATAAAAGTCACTGAGAACATGAATGGGCAAAGATTACTGATTGAGGTTCATTGTATTCGAGAAGGTTAGCGGTGAGGCCAATCAGGATAGCAATGGACAGAACAGACAGGAATACACCGAAAGCAGCAAACCTTCTCCGTGCTTCTCTGCGTGACACGACACCTCCTCAGGTAGCATCTTCCCCAGGATCTGAGAAAGGGCCAAAGGGGTTGGCATTACAGCTACAAAGTGGTTAGCATTACAGCTACAAAGTGGTTAGCATTACAGCGACAAAGTGATTAGCATTACAGCTACAAAGTACAAAGTGCATGTTAGTATGCCAAGACTGTGGCAGCTCACCGTATTTAGGATGCAGCTCAGGTGTCGACCGATTTCCACAAGGGTATCTTCACCTAAGCGTCTGAACCTATAACCCTCCACACGCACGTAAACACACACACACACACAGCTCACATGTACGCCTCATTGGCAGCTGCTATCACAGAGGAGCTGAAGGGTGACATTGAGCGGGCATGGAGGGTCACACACCACAGGCCATAAATCACAGTCTGTCTGGACGAGGCACAGGACCCCCCCTGCCTGGAACGGCACAGCCCCTTCACCGTCCACACCTGCACCCCCGCCCTCATCTCCAGTCTTGCACGACGCAGACAAGCCCGTCAGATCCAATCTAGGCCTTGTTGGCATGTACGACCTGTTTAATTTCCTGTCTTTGATTGGAAGGGGAAAAAAAAAAAATGCAATCTCATCTACATCTAGACGTCTTGAGGGTTTTTAAATGAACGAAATGAGGGTGGGACGCACTGTACTGAAAAGGTTGGGAAAATATTGATGTCACGGTTTTCATCCCGCTGCACATCAAACAGTGATTCCTTGCTGTGTTTCGTTCGCCGAGTGCGGTGCAGCAGCAGTGTGCAGGAACAATAGTGTCAACCACGGAGAAATGATTGGCAGACTCTTAGGAATTCATAGGGACTCATCAGGGGATTCAGATGGCTGAGCGGTGAGGGAGTCGGGCTAGTAATCAGAAGGTTGCCGGATCGATTCCCCGCCACGCCACATGATGTTGTGTCCTTGGGCAAGGCACTTCACCCTACTTGCCTCGGGGGAATGTCCCTGTACTTACTGTAAGTCGCTCTGGATAAGAGCGTCTGCCAAATGACTAAATGTAAATGTAAATGTAAATCAGTAACTATTGCCTTGGACCAATAGCTGCGTTTGACATGTGGGCCATGTTGGCCACCACATCTGTGAAGCGCACTGACAGCAACAGAATATCAATGACCACATGACTTTATACCGTCTTCATAGTTTCCTACCATTCGTTCATCAGTTGCTAAGCCCATGGAAACAATTGTTTGTTGTCTTCCTTGATGCACAGCTTTAACAAGTTTTACCAAGCACACACACACACAAACATACACATACGCCCATGCACTCGAGAGAAAAAAAAAGAGTGCATTGTGTGTTTGCTAGGGTGTGATAAAGGTAGGTTGGAGGTTTATAACAGCACCGTATTTCTTTTCAAACTCTTTGGCTCTTTCTTTGGGGGAGTGAGGTATTGAAGGTTGCAGAACCGGACTCGTTTTGATAAGGTGTCGTTCTTTCCAACAGCTGCGCTGGCCTGAATGTGAATGGAGGGAAGAGAGCCTGTTAAGAATGAGAAAAAAGATGCCACAGAGGAACTCTCCCTGAGGGAATAAAAAGAAGCGACAAGGGGAAATAATGTGACTTGGCTTCATCTGTGTGTAGATCTCAACAATGGAACAGCAGACTTCACCCTGGTTTCTCTCGGAAACCCTGAAAGCGTGGTAGATTGCTTATGTCTGATCGTTGAATTGTGCTGAATTTCCAAAGCAATGAAGCCCAATAGGGTATTCAGATCTAAATGTTTCTCATTAACTCTATAACTTTGACAACTTGTGCACAAAGCTAGGTTTTGAAGAGTTCAGGTTTTGATTCCGTTTTTGTCTACGGCATGTTTTTGTCCTCAAGCTCTTTTGACAACACTTCAGTACACCCAACTCACATATATTGTGCCTGCACATACACACACACACACACACTAAACCTGGGTATGAAAACCAAAGAGATTAATTAATACCCAGTTGACATTTTGTGTGTATTTGTTTGTGAGTTTTCAAATACTGTACTCTTAACCTGTCCAAAGGGAATGCCCATTAGGGTGGAGAAGGTGGTACCGGTGCCGAATGGAGCTGGTTGAGGTGCACAGCATGACAAACACAATTACACACAGACTCAGTCTGCCCGATCGAAAAAAACAAACCCCAAACAAAATATAAAATTAATACAAAATGCTTCACTTGGTGGATACACCATCTCTGAGACATAGAAGAAGTTGGAAGTTATATAGGCTAGTACTTTAGGCAATGGCGTAAGGTGATTGAGAGAGTACTTCCTTTCTACATACAGTACTTCCTGTGTTTGGTGCTGTGGGTACTGCTGCCCATTCTGCTGGAGCATAACTGGTATTGTATTGTGATAATCAAAGATAGTGTCCAAGCAGTTCTCTACAAATGACTGCCTCCTCTGACTATTCTAACTATACCCCCATCTGTAATTAACTATAATTCTGGGTAATAATGCATTCATTCTATAACACAATGAAGAATCCAGCAGTGAGCAACAGCATACAATAGTGGAATTGTAACACATAATTAATCTGTTTCCAATTCTCTTTGAACATTACAACGTAAAGCCTGTAGTGAATTTATCATAACAACCTTTCCAGAGTGTGATGATTCATGTGTTGTAAGAATAGGGACGTTCTGATTGTCTATGTT
Source organism: Hypomesus transpacificus (assembly GCF_021917145.1). Taxonomy (NCBI): domain Eukaryota; kingdom Metazoa; phylum Chordata; class Actinopteri; order Osmeriformes; family Osmeridae; genus Hypomesus; species Hypomesus transpacificus. Next base: position 81,245 of record NW_025813796.1, read on the forward strand.
CTGCAGTGAACATTCTGATTTGGTGTAATTGTGATGATCGCTGCTGTTTTGTAAATTAGTTTGTGGTTTTCTGTGATGTCGTTTGAAAAGCCAGAGTAATGAGGGGTGGAAAGTAAAAGAGCTCTGTATTTCAGAGGCAAACAGTCCTTTTTCAGTCTAAGGAGTTTGCTGCTGGCAATATATGTATATTTAATTGGGTGTCAGTGGCTCCCAGAACACTCACTTGTACATTCTGGGCATCTTGGTCTTTACCGACCAAAAGCTGACATAACATCTAACACTGGTTCACTAAATACTCTACTGTTAAAAAATAATGATTGCTCTGTTTGTGTTTCTTTCAAAAGAACAGAGTCTAAAATAGAAACCCATGGATAGATTCAGTGGACTCTCCACTATTTAAGCCCCTATTAGCTAATTGCATTACTAAAATATACTACTGCCAGATAGAAAACTGGTCAGGTCTGTGGCAAGGCAAAACCTTTTCCCAGAGGAGAATTTGCTTGGCTCGTGTTCGACTTCAATAATGTATCCTATCATGCACTGTATCTTTATCCCTTTCATTTTCCAAAAGATGGATAGGCTAAATAATGCAGAAAAAGTATCTGTGTAAATCTGTTGATATAGTGTGGTTCCAAAAGCAAACTTACTCAAAGTCACTCAAAATTCACCTTTCAAGAAGCAACATCTTACCTTGAGAAAAACGAATAAATCTTGCCTTGAGATTAGTGAGCATTCGAAATGATTCCTTGACATTTTAAATGATTGAACTATTTATGATTCAAGAAAACGTGAAGGTTACCGCCATCAATAGCGGTGCTTTAGAACGACATGATATAAAATCTTACTACATATTTAAAGTTTACTAGTATCTCCAGTGTGGATCTCAAAGATCACGGTTGAATTTGAAGGGCTGGCCAAGTCTGACTGGTATGATTTCCAGCCAGTGAGAAGGTGAACCTCGTCTCAAGACAAGTTCGTGACGGGGTTAAAGTTCACTTCACGCGAAACTCGCATCGCATCTTATGCATAGCCTATAGATCAAGCTCGCTCTTTTTGTTTTTCGAAAAATATATGACGCTCCATCAGACCACGTTCAGATAAAACCAAGCCCAAGCTGTATGCTAAACACCTCACAAAGTTGTAGGCTAGGTTAATGGTTTTGTGTGAGATGTGCATATTCCTGTCCAATATAAAGCAATGAGGGCCATTGCTTTAAAAAACAAGATAGCCTATTACCAAATCTGGCGTGCAATCTCAGACCACGTCACGAATTGTATTGCCTTCACAGTGATCATTTTGACTGGACTGGCTGACAAATGCGCCCCCCTCCTCCCTGTGTTGAACGGGGTAAGTTCCTCTCCACTCTTCCCGTGCGTCAGTCGGTCTCTGATGAACGGCGCAGAGCGCACGATCTGTTACCTCGTTTGCCAGTGTTGCAGACACAACGTTGAAACGTGGGAATTCTCAGCTCCATGGATATCCTTGTGGTTTTCAGTCCCTGCCTCGATCAGATCTGTTTGTGTGCACATTTTGAGTCTAAATGTAAGAGTCGAAAGGTGCAGGACATGTAATTTTGAGAACTGATCAAAACGGGAAATGTATTCGACTTCGGCTTTATCAGATATCTGTTTCATGTGTTTGCGCGCCACAGTAAGGTACACCTTCATTTTGCTAAGGAAATTCAACTGCTTATGCGAGTAGCCTTGTCTGGACCGGAGTCATTTATTTGGTGGATGCGGCGGTCAGGGCCGGTTTGTGAGTGCTGCAGGAGCAGCGAGTGGCGGGGCATAATTCCTCAGATTTTTCGGAGCTGGAAATCCGCGCGCCGCGTTGGGATTATATCTCCAGAGATGCTTCTTTTCCCCATGTTTTGGTTTTTATCGCAGGCGTGTGCAGCACCTTCTCTAACAGCCGAACAAATGGATATGGGGGTGGTAAGTGTATCTTTTGATACTTTTCACACTGAATGTTTTATGACGCTCCGACGGAACATGTGGGTATCATGGTGAAAAGGGCTCAAATGATTTGGATAGCCTTGTAGGTAGCCTAACTTTTAGCGTATTATTTTGGGTCTCAAACTGAATGTTTGTAGCTCTAAATAATTAGGCTACCTGCAAGACAGGCAATGGCGAATATCATCTCGCCAAGTATGCATTGAGATTGTGCTAACTCGGGGAAATAACAGATGTAGTTGATTGTAATATAGGATACATTACTGCAATCACGCAATTTGGGCGCAGCGTGCTGTAAAGGGCATTATCTGTGCCCGTATTTTAAGGTGCGCGGGAGCCAAAATAAAAGCCTTAAGTAGTTAGTTGGGAACAGGGCATACCGTAGGCGAGGCGTATCGGATCGCTGATTAATGCGTACACAATACGTACTAATTAAGAGTTTACATCAAAAAATCTTACACAAATATTAGTGTGGATGTAGGCTATATTTGTCTGACTCGATCTGCATATAATTACAGACTGATTGAAGTCGGTGGACTACGCACGTGAAGCTCGTAGTAATAACACATAAATTAAATCAATAGTCAACCCCTTGCTCATGATTAAAACATTTGTTGTTTGTTTGTGGAGATGTTTTTAAGACATTTGCTTTTAGTGCAGCTAGAGGGTAGAACAGGCTGACAGAAATGAAATGAGGGCTTGGCAAATATAGCCTACAACTGGCAACAGTGAATATTCGACACTGAATGATGATCGAAAGCTCGTCTACAGTGTAATCTAAACCATCGTAAGGATGCTTACAGTTCCGACGAGTTGTGGAGAAAAAACTGGAAATACTTTTGGTGTACAATTACCTCTTATAAAATAAAATTATGATTACGATTTCAATGGATTAACCTCAATTCCATTTTCGATTAATCATTTATAAAAAAATAAAAACGAATGATGTAGAGAAATTAGATTATTGTAAAATAGTCAGACAGCTCATGATCCTGATAGCTATTTGTGATAGATGTTGTGTTACTCGATTTCTCTCAGCAGCTTCCTTCGTTCGTTCGTTCTCTCTCTCTCTCTCTCTCTCTCTCTCTCTCTCTCTCTCTCTCTCTCTCTCTCTCTCTCTCTCTCTCTCTCTCTCTCTCTCTCTCTCTCTCTCTCTCTCTCTCTCTCTCTCTCTCTCTGATATGTAGCAAGAAGCATGTCAGCTACTCCTCCCATTGTTACTCGCTTGAAAATATCGCGCCATGGCTTTGCCGATTTCGGCAAGTATAGCCCAAAGCATCTTTTCATGTCTTCCGAACTCCCCAAGGCTCCCTATAGCTGTGTAAGTGTTGAAAGGGATCTGCTATTATCTACTGTAGCACTGTTGTTAACAGAGTTGAGTCTCTGTGGAGCTGACACATTCAACACAGGGGAAGTTCTAATTGCCAGCGTGTTATTGTGTGGAGGTCCGGTCACTGGGATGTGTTGGAGCAGGTGCTAACCCTGCTGGTCACAGGTTGGCCAATCACTGGCCCTTCATTACTGTGACTTCTGGGAGAAAGAGGGCTAGCAGGATCCAATCTGCAGAGTCAGCGAAGACCAACCACAGAACAAGGCGATGAGGATCAGCTGCGTGACACGGATGAACTGGGGACTCGTAGCGGATGTGCAGTGATATGAAGTGGGAGTTTATACTTGGGAGTGGGTGTTTTTGTATTTGGGAGTGGGGGTGTATGTATGTAGCCCGTGTGTGTGGGAGAGAGAGAGAGAGAGTGTGTGTGTGTGTGTGAGAGAGAGAGAAAGAGAGAGAGAGAGAGAGAGAGAGAGTGTGTGTGTGTGTGTGTATAAAGGAGAGCAAGACAAAGAGATGGTGTGGGTGTTTGCCTGGCTTAGCAGGTGAGGCCCAGCTGGGCTGCAGGAGGGCTGGTACATGACTGGGCAGCAGGATGGAGAGGTAGTTGGTCTCCTGACAGTGTCAGTGCCAGCCCTTTTTACCTGCCAGTCCTGCGTCAGGCAGGTCCTCACTCGGGGGTGTGGGGGCGACTGTCGTCTCTCTGGTGAAAGTATACCCTTACTTAAGCACAACTCCTAAGACGGCTGCACACTGAAGACTTGGGTATAAGCAAGTTTTCAGATGAGGGGGAACTATGATTATCATGGAACGTTAACAGCTTGACGGTGAATAACAATTAACTTGGGACTCCTTAAATGGACTTGTGAAAACGAATCATCTCTCCTCGGCTCGTCTCCTTGATCCTCCTGTTGCTAGCCTCCTGTGGTTGCCACCGGACACAGAACTCTGCTCAACGATCGCTTCATCTGTCCTACACATTTCGAGAGACACCCAGTTGAGAAAGTTCTAGATTGCATCTAATCATCTGAGACAGTATTGCATTCAAGTTCATCTGGGCATTCATGGTTTCCAAACCTAATTAATAGCTTTCAAGGTTCTTATATTTATGAGGAGTAGCCAATACAGTTAAGCGATGTGTTTGAAGTACAGTTCCCAAATTAAAACTATACTTTCGACTGCCCCATCCTTCCTGGAGATAGGCAGCCCGATAATGTCCACACCTCCCCACCAGCTTGTGTCTGTCCTAAAGCAGAGAATCTCATTTTGCTGTAATTTCTTTAATGAGAGCACCATCTGGTCCCCTCTCGACTGGAGTGGAGAGGAGAGGAGCACAGGAGGCCCCCACCACACCCCCACCATCCCTCCAAAACCATTAGCACCGCCTCCCTCCCCCTTTGCCCCAAAATATTGAGTTCATCCACTGCCGGGCACGTCAGCCAGCATCAGCAGCCACATTAGAACTCCGGCCTGAAATTTAAAACGTGTGTCCAGCAGTATCGCATCCTCTCATCTGACCTTGTCCCACCTCGCGATTCCCTCCCTTCTGCAAAGACTCCTCCTTTCCGAAAAGATGCATTCCTTCACTAGCCCCACCTGGCTCCTGTAGTTAAAGGCAGAGGAAGAAAAAGTGGGAAGATAGGAATGGGATTGATTGACAAAGGGAAGGAAAGCTAGTCGTGTGTCTCTGAGAGAAGCAATCAAACAGAAAAGGCGAAACTAAAACAGCGCCGACCAAAAAAGAAAAGCCGGCCTCTCCACTTAGACGAGTAGCAAACACAAAATCAATACTGTTTCTTTCCTATTCTGGATGGCCCTGTCTCTGTGCTAATGTACCGGAGAGAGATTTGTACCTGTGGTGAGGAGACAGAAGTTTTTACCTAATTGTCATTGTCATCCATAGCCTGCGGCTACAGAGTTTGGAAAAGTTTGTGAAGAGGTAAAAAAAGAATGCCTGAATTAGACGTGAAAATAACAGCCTCGCCTTGCTGTTCTCACTCAAATCACACCATCAGTCGCAGGAATACTTTCAACACCTCTGTTCTACTTTCAGAAAACAGTTGGATGACTGTGACCCCATAGGCATCGCACTGCATCCTGGGTATTCTGATCAAGGCCAAGGACACGATTTCAGGAACTATGTCTGGAGGGAGTAGGATAGCATTGCATCACATAAGATATTGCTCCTTCAAGAAAGAAAGAAACTGAAAGAAAATAAATGATACTGATAAGTGTGTCTTTCTTTTTTTCCGTCTCTTATTTGAGTGTCTAAAGGTGCGAACTGTCTGTCCAGAAAGAAATCTTCAGATTTGCTGAAGGGGTTTTTTAGACCGCCTCAAAGGCCTGTTCTGTGAGTTTTTTTATGGTCCTGACACCTCATTGGCAGTGTGAGAACTTGGCCTTCTGGGATTGTTGCCTGGCAGCTGGGTCGACCTTGCCCTGACCCTGTCAATCAGCAAGAGGACAGGGGTATCCAGATATATATCACAAGGTATATCCTTAGCGGATACTGTTCAGTGCCGGGGTCATAGAGATGACAAGTTCAAGAACTGACGTGATCTAGGAATTACGTCTCTACGAACGCATAGCGGCACATTCACAAACGGCGGCGCACCGAAATAGCCTGTGACACACGAAGCGCCTATGTTTGTGATCGTATGTCTGATAAGCAACCAGGCAGAGACAGCTGACCGTCCATGTCACTGCGCTCACCGTCGCCAGGACGACTGCGGGCTGCCGTGGGGACGGATCGCGTGTACCCGGGAAGGAAGAGATGGGCGGGACGAGAAAGAAACAAGGCCAGAAAGCGTGACTTCCAGTAGTGACGGATCAAATTGCGTGGGGGCGACTGAGTTGGAATTATTGCTCTCTGCAACAGAGCTGCATGCGATCCTCCACTGTTTTCATTGGCTCCCGCTGATTCAAACTCTTCAGCTGAGGTTTAGAACTAAGCTGCTCCACTTCAAGCTACTCCCCTATAGAAAACCACCAAACTAGCTCCATGTGGCTCCCCAGTCCTATTTTAGTGGCGGGCCGCCCCTCCCTCCCTGTCCCACACCAGATCAAGGGACTACTCTCCATTGCTAGCCAAAAGACAGAGGAACTCTTGTAATTACTGTGGTTTCTGGTGTTGCGCTGGCTTGCCTGCCTGCCGCGTCTGAAAATAGCATCGGACAGCAAGCTGATCTGGCAATGGACAACCCCAACTTAACATCAAGGAAACCCCAAAGAATCAACAAAAGCTCCTCTCAGATTGCTTGCAGGCGTTGGTCAAACTGTGTGTGTGTGTGTGTGTGTGTGTGTGTATGTGCACACACAAGTGTTTGTTTCTATAGTTTATGTATTTGTTTCTGCATCTCATTAGTGTGTGTGTGAGTGTGTGTGTGTGACAATACAAACAGCCAGTATAAGCGTTGATCAGAAACGCCGAAATTGATTTTAAAAGCCATTCTGTTGCTGATCTGACGCTGACAGCACCCGTTGGCTCTTAATAAGTTTGTTTGTTTTCTAGGTTGTACGGAGCCACACAGCAGGTGATCTTGCCGTTTGTCCCTCATTAGCATTTGTCAGTTCTTAACAAGAACGAGAGAGAAAGAGCGAAGGATGGGGGGGGGGGGAAGAAAAAAAAAGAAAGCGTAAAAAACAGCTCCCTCAGATGCAAGGGAACGTCAGAGAGATGATTTTAGGGAGTGGAGGTGTTTGATGTGCACTGTAGAATCAGCTTCAAGCCTGCGTGTAATGTTCCCAGGATGAGACCTCATTTCTCCACAGGTGCCTGAGAAACGCAGACAGCGAAGGTGCCTCTGAAGCCTGTTTATTAGCATTATGCATTCTTTTTCGAAAGCTGAGGTTGAAATCGTCGAGTGCCGGCTAAGCTGCTGAGGTCAACAGAGTAAGGATATGCCTCAAGAGGAACATTCAACCACACGTTGGAGAGAGAGGTTTTATATGAGCATGCCTCATTAGCGCAACAATTAGTTATTTAAGTTTTTTTCTCAGTCCCAGGTTCTCCTCTGGGAAACTGGCACAGAGCTCCAGTTGCTATGGGCCTGTCCTACTTGCAATTAAACCAGCAGAAACCTCTTTGACTGGCGAACACAATGTCCCTCCTTTCCGTTGTGCACTTGAAAATTGCAACACCATGGCAACACCAGCGGAGCAAACTGTAGGTCAATAAGAAGATGTCTTAATGGGAATGAGAGGAGTCTGCCCATGTGGAGTGGGATGGCTAGCAATGGCAAGCCAAGAATTGATAATCTCCTAGATTTGCCCTTGGTTTTGACATTTGACCATACCCTCAACTGACAAAATGGATTTTCCATAAATGTATTCCTGCCTCTATAGTCAAGAGCGTTGGAAGTCACCCTGAAAAATAGCAACTATCTCCCTCCCAGCTGAGAGCTTGTGTTTCCGGAGAATTCTTTTGACCCCTTCAACCCTCCACTCAGCTTCATAGTGTCACCGTACACCCCTGTCCCACAGCCTCTCCATGATGGGAAAAAAGCCTGAATCTCCCCCTCAGACTCCCTCCCCCTCCCTCCCTCCCTCCCTCCCTCTCTATGCCTAAAGCCTCTCTGGTGTTTTTTGCAGGGACACGTGTCACTGTAAAGATGCATGGTTCTGCAGCGGGGTTGCCTCATGGCACTTTATAACCCAGCCAGTCAATATGACCTTAATGGTTGACTGTTCATTAAGTCATCTGCCGCATCATCAGTTCCATTATTTTTTTTTATTGGGATTATTAATCTGAGTATAGCTCAGTGTTGATCTGATGGGTGGTTATTGGCACACTGTCCTGGAGTAATAGACCGGGCTAGGATGTAGAACGTCCATTTAAAGCGGGGTTACTGTCGGGCATGTTCTCCTTGTGGCAAACAAAGAGATTATGAGCAGCTCAATGCTTGCATACACCCTGGAAGCAATGTTCCTTTTTGTGTTATTATGGTTTTTAATGATTTTCTTGAGTTATTGTCTTTATATAACCCCCCTCCCCCCCCCCCCCCCCCCCCCCCCCCGCGCCTCTTTCTGTTTCTTGAACTTTCGGTACTTTCTCTGTACCCACATCTACCCCCTCCTAGTAACCTGTCTCGTTTGAAAAATCATCAAAGTGGTCGGGAAAAGATATTTTTCATTGTGTTCCTCCTTCTGCAGCCTACAGAGCGTGCATGCAGCTGAAAGCCATTTTTCTTCCGTTTCTTTTTGATCATTTTTTTGGGGTCCTCAGCTTTTGTTAAGCAGCCCACTGTAATGGACTAAATCAGGACTTTATGCTTAAAGTGAAGATAATACAGAACAGCCAATCTGTGCTCAACTCCGTGTTATTATCAATTTACTCAGATCAATTGTCTCCATCTGCTTGGGGCTCACATCTGTAGCCTCAAAACCCCTTTCCACCTCACCACTACACTGCTTGTAATAAGAGTCTGATTCACCTTGGAATTAAACGGTTCTGTTTCAACAAATGCCGATATGTCAGACTATGAATAAATTACACCGGGAGACAGTCCCCCAAAAAAGTGCACCTATTCAAAAAGAAAATACTATGTGTTTGTTGAGTGAGCCCAAGACGATGAATATGGATTGTGCCGTGACTCCCAGAAGAAGTGTAAATGCGCGGATGTAAAATGTCGAATGTATCTTTTAAGCATAAAGGCAGAAACTGTATTTTGTCGTTGAGGGCGCGGACTGGACCGGTCCTTTGGTTCGCCTTAGATGTACAGCATTAGCATGAGCGTCTGATCTACCCTTTGCCAGTGTCAGACTGTCATTAATTCTACAGACATGTTAACCTTCTCTTGGATCTCTGCTGGTCGCCCCAGGGGCAGGGGACTGGCGCTAAGGTTTGACAGTATATGCCCTGCAGCTAAGCTAAGCTAGGCTAGGCTAACATCCTGATGGTGCCACTGTCCAACACCCACTGGAGCAAAAGCAGAACAGAGAGGAGAGATTGTGAAGATGTTATTAGCAGTCATATGTGAGAAGGCTCTGAGATCAGGGGGTCGAGATCTGCGATCAGGAAGTGATGTCTGTGACCAGGAGGTGATGTCAGTGACCAAGAGGTGATGTCAGTGACCAGGAGGGTGATGTCTGAGATCATGGGATGATGTCTGTGATCAAGAGATGACATAAGATGTATAGTGCGTGTATGTAACATACCCTGGTTTCTTGTTAGCCGTACATGCCCCATCTCACTGAGATGTATTCGAGCGCACGTTGAGCAGCGGGAACCCATCGGCACCCGATCCATCGAATCATGCACACACACCTGAACACGCACCCCAAAAGTGCTACCCTGCGTTCGGTCAAAGCCTAGCGTGCCGCATTGGCTTTGTGAGACTGTAGCCTTGGGAGCGTGCAAAGTTTGAACTTCGACACCATTTCTTGCAGCAATTCACTCCAGAGGTATCAGGCAGCAGTTGCCTGAACAACACGCCATGACTTTCTCCAACCTATTTGGTCCAAATCAATTTTCAGTTTGGGAGTTTCATTTCCACCTGTTCACGTGTTTATTTTTAGCCCCTGCTGAAGAAGCTGCCTTTTGATAAAGCTGTGCTCCATAGGAGGTCTGTGTGATGCTGATCTACAGTGGGGCTGCTGCAGGAGGCGTATAGACCCTGAGTACCCAGGGGACGCATCAAAACTAAATGCCACGAAGGATACAGCACTCTCTGGCCCTGTGGTTATTTTTTGTGTGTTCTGTTTCCTGCGCGTCCACCGTGGCCTACCTGCAGTTTGGGCAAAACGCGAGGGTGTGTAATTAGCTTAGCCACTGCTCGCGGTTAGAAGCTTGGGTGTGGGAGATTGTGTTGGTAAATCCGGTAGAGCTAGCCTGAGGGGGGGGGGGGGGGGGCGATTGTCCTGTAGCTTTCCATTGTGAGTGAGGGTTTTTGTATTCGGTGTGCTCTCCGTGTGTGTGTGTGTGCGTGTGTGTTTTCCAAGAGCAGTTGCCACCATTCTTCAGTGTTCGTTGTCATGAAGGGCCTCACGGCTCAGTCTGGGCCCGACAAATGTCTCCATGGTGCTGGTTGCCACGGCAGCACATGTCAGCTGTCCCACTGCTACCTGGCAGGCATTGAAATCCAAAAAGGGACGGAGATACATACATACTTACCCACAGCCAGACCAACACGGTCTGTAGCTGGATATAGAAGTTTGAGTCGTTAACTTCCAACTCTGTGTACACATGAAAAGGAACTATAGCAACACATGCTATATAGATACACAGGCAAAAACATATCTGGTAACACTATAGATCCAGTTGCTTGTAATAAGTGTTAGATAATAAGTAATAAATACATTATTTAATGAATTATTTAACATTAATTTGTGTTAACCAGACCACATACGTGTTAATAATATTATTAAAGTCTAGTGTTAGGGTAAATGTCATCGTGAGATGAGATAAGAGTTAATTAATTGGTCATTTATGAGATTATATATTATAAGCTGATTGATATGATGTGTTAATAAGACTTACTGATTTACGAAGGTCTTATTACCTATGAACTGACATTTTTTACAAGCACCTGGATCTAAAGTGTTACCACATATTTTATCCAAACAACTGATACGTTTGCATTCTCCCAGAATCTCTCTCTCCCCATTTTCCTGTTTGTCTCTCGCTCTCTCTTTTTATTACTGTCCCTGTTTCCCCCTCTTTTTTCGCTTTAAACTTTCCCTCTGTCTCTTTCTCCCTTTCTTTCTCACTCTCTCCCTCTCTCTCTCTCTCTCTCTCTCTCTCTCTCTCTCTCTCTTGTGTTCTCTGTTGCTCTCTCTGTCTCTCTCAGTTATGCACATTGGTTGGCAAGCCCCCTAGGTAGACTGTAGTGTTTCTGTGTAACTGTGCGTGTCTCTCTCTTTTCTCTCTATGGCATATGGAATAACTATCACAGTTGGGGCACTACTGGAGCTTGATTCATTCCTTGTGTTGTGGGCTTTGGCGCGAAGCCATATCAGACGGCTCCCCAAATAAAAGATGCAACATCAAAGAGGTTGTAGAGGTTTCCGACGCACTTCTGGCAAACGAAATGAAACCCCTGTTTAAGGGGCGTCTCTGAAATGAGCTCAGACGGCCCCGTTTGGTTACTTTTGACCTCAAGCTGACTTTTGTTTATCGTTCCTCATTCGTGATGGGGATAATTCACAAGCACACATGTAAAACGTTGACTAACTGAGGCACTCGGATGTGAGATGTGGGCTTTATTTCGATGTAACTACTTGCCACGGAGGGATTCGGAACTGGGAAGAAGAGGGTGGAGGGCGGGGGGGGGGGGGGGGGGGGGGGGTGAAGGAGAGGTGCCAGTAAATGAACAAGCTCATGGATGGATCTGATTTTTTTTCTGAGTGGAGAGGTGTAGTGTTTTGTTATGGCTTTGCCTTCTGCTAATGTTTGGCGATAGAAAATGACTGTCGGGCTGAGTAACAGCTGCCCCCGCTGAAACCGGCGTTCCTTCGATCCCTCCCTCCCTCCCTCCCTCCCTCTCTCTCTCTCTCTCTCTCTCTCTCTCTCTCTCTCTCTCTCTCTCTCTCTCTCTCTGTCTGTCTCTGTCTCTGTCTCTGTCTCTGTCTCTGTCTCTCTCTCTCTCTCTCTCTCTCTCTCTCTCTCTGTCTCTGTCTCTGTCTCTGTCTCTCTCTCTCTCCCTCCAGCCGCCCTCCATCCTTCCTCCACTTGCCTGCTTCAATGTAGCTCTCATTGAGTGGAAGACAACCCATTAACAGACCTGGCTTTGCCCCACGCAGGGAGACAGTGTAAGAAACCTGCCAAATAGATCTCTTTCTATATACTGTGTCTCTCACTCTCTCTCTCTCTTTCCGTCTCTTCATTTCTCTGTCTCTCTCTCCCCTGTAGTGTTTTAATGAGTCGCCTGGTATGTCACCGTGAGTGTGGACTACCACTGGTCGATGCCATCTGATAGCCATTAGCCTCATGTCACCAAAGGGCCTTTTCTTTTTTCACAGACTCTCTCTCTCTCTCTCTCTTTCTTTTATATGTCTCTCAATCTATCTCTCTTAGCCTGTTTCTGCTCTCTCTGTGCTAGCAGTCTCTGTGCCAGCAGTCTCTGTGCCAGCAGTCTCTGTGCCAGCAGTCTCTGTGCTGTGAGACAGATATTAGCTCTGTCACTAGTCTGTGTCGCACATTCTCTGTTCCAAAGTATGGGTTTAAAGACACACTCGTCAGCTGCATTTGAGTCCTGTGACACCTTCACAGACAGGACTGTAGCCTACACTCACCCCTGGTAATGACAGTAAAGAAACCTTTTTCATCTAGATTTCACCTTGGCTTCGTTGTGGTGAGTCGAGGGCCAATGTTCACACAATTCTTAGACAACTACACAGCAAAGTATGGGTGTTTCTGCCTGTGGTGTACGCAGAGGGAACACACAGACACCGATTCTCACACGCACTCGTTCACATGTGCACATTCTCACGGACATGCAGACATAAACACAGCAAAGACGCGGTCCGTTTTGCTCCGCTATTGCTAAGGGCATACGAGCGCTTACCCGACGCTCGTCAGTGATATTCACACCTGCTAGCGTATACAGATTGTGCGGCTCGGTAAGCACGCGGCTGACTTTCATGACCGCTTGGGACTGTAGAGCCGCTTTCCTGGAGTAGGAGAGGTAAATGGATATTAAATCAAAGTGTGCACTTCTAATGTAGGATGCACGCTTGTACATCGTCTTCATACTGCCATTCAAATTACAAAGCATATTCCGGAAGGTTCCAACAGCTAATGGTACACGGATCATACGGAGTTTATTAACACAGTACTGTCTAATCCTCTGTTTACCCATAAGCCCCATTGAAATGATGAAGTAGCCTCATAACAGGTGTATGTGGGTGTTATGTCACGCACATAATATGGGCTTTGGTTGAGCGCACTTAATGGGCACGTTTTATTATTTTATGAAACCTCCTGTTCAAACATAGGTCCTTTGTATCCAGAGATCCAGATAATTGGTTTCCAGCAGTTGCTGTGAGCTTACCTGTCACTTGTGTCTGTAAAGTAGGCTACACAGCGCACGTAGAGTGTGCATGGACACAAAGTGAGGTATGTCGGCTTCTCACAAGTGTGCACTCACTGTGGATTACAAATCCTCTCGGTGGATCTAAGCGTGAGTGTGTGCACTTATGCATACGTGCAGGTGTGTGTGCGCACATGAGAGTGTGTGTGTGTGTTCTAGACTGTGTGTCCCGTGTGTTACACACTTCCTTGTTGGAAGCTTCCCATCTGGTGTATGATTGATGACTCACCTGAGGTGTGTGTTTAATGGAGTTGTGTTTGGAATCCTAAAAGGGGTTGGTGTTATTGATTGGAGTGCTCGCGTCGGTTAGAGTTGCCTTCGTCTAGTTGGTGCAATGTGTCTGTACAGGAACGTTAAGACCTCTCTCTGTCTCTCTCCCTCCCTGTACCTCTCTGTTTCTCTCTCTGTACTTCTCTGTCTCTCTCTCTGTTTCTCTCTCTGTCTCTCTCTGTCCTCTGTCTCTCTCTGTCCTCTGTCTCTGTCTCTCTCTCTCTCTCTCTCTCTCTCTCTCTGTCTGTTTCTCTCTGTCTCTGTCTCTGTCTATCTCTCTCTGTCTCTCTGGCGATGACATAGGGTTGTATACAGTATGGAATGTCACATTGTCGTTAGCAGTGGATTTTACGGTTCTGTTTCGAATGACAATCCACCTTTACCTGACTGAAGGAGTGGTCCTGTAGGGAAGCCTTTTGTTTGTTTTCGGGCCAGAGGTCCACCCTTCTGCTGATATACACCTCCATGTAATTCATCGCCCTCTCTCCTCCACCTTTACTCCCCGGTTCGGTCCACGCTCCAGCCTCTCTATCCTGTACCATTAAATGGAGTGGAGGCTTTGGGCGACTTGCTTGGTTTCCATTCCCTGCTTCGCTTCCTTTGCTAGTTGAATCCTCTCAACCCTTGGTTCTTGGTTGTGTGCGTGTGCGTGTGCGAGAGTTTTGTGTATGTCAGCACCTCGCTCACTCTTTCTGTTGATCACATTGACCCATTGGGTCAACTTCTGCTGTCAACATAATGCACACGTAGCACTATATTTCACTTCCACACTCGACACACTGCTCCGTGCAGACCTCCACACACTCACCCACTGTGGCCAACCACACCGCAGTCACGCCCGCAGTTTTGAACCCGAGTTCCAATAATTCAAGTCACAAGTCAGAACTTGGAAGAATTTCACTCTGTCATTGCTCATGTTTTATTTTGCTACCGTGCACCATGGTAGACAGTGTAATCCCTTAGAATGGGCCTCTGTCGAGGGACTGCACACTGATAAAATGAGTTATTTGATGAGAACTTTTGATTTATTACAACGAGGCGTGTAAGATCTGAGATCTTCCCCAAATTCACACACACGCACACAACTGCACTTTAACCAACTCATATACAGTTTTGCGAGAAACCAAAAGCTTCAGAGACCTGAGATAACATCAAGGATTAATTCACACGTTTGCAGACTTGTAATCCATCGCAAATCTGCTGGTGTTGGATTAAACGTTTCTCTCGGGCTGTGAAACCCTCCTAGACATTAATAGTCCTCCTCACCCTCCTCCCTCCTCTCCCCTCCCTCCTCTCTTTTCTCACTTCTCCCCCTCCCTCCTCTCCTTCCTCTCTCTCTCTTGGCTCCTCTTCCTCCCTCTCTCCTCTCTTGCTTCTCTACTTCCACCGGTTAGATCATCTCTCACTAAGCAGTGGTTACCATCCAATACACAGAGTGCTTAGCAGGTCACATCTCTGCCAACATTCTCACGTAAACATTCCCCGTTGTATATTTGCGAGATGCAGCAGACTGCATTCAGCTTGAAGAAAACAATTTCTCTGAGATTAATCTTCTGAAGCCCTTAATCTGAAGAATGTGAGATGTGTTGCCTTAGTCAATCGTGATAAGTATTTTTTTGGGGGGGGACTGTGATGAAAAGGTTCTCCAGTTTAAGGACATCCTGTTGATATCTCCTGGGAGAGAATCTTCAGGCTGGAACTAGAATGGTTTATCATGTGTAATACTTTAAAAGAAAATTGGAAACCCACACAGGAATGGAATTTGACAGCCATACAAACACATTGTGAGTTTGTTTCCTCCATGTGAATGTGTTTTTCCAAAGCATTACGTTTAATTTCTTTACACCTCAGTGTGTTTGTATGCATGTCTCTGTATTTCGGTATCTATTTCTGTACATGCACTCTAGAACGTTCATCACTATGTTCAACAAGTAGAAGCCCAGTATCAACATATTTATAAGTGACCCGGGCGTGCAGAGCGGTCAAGGGAGAAAACACTGTTTGTCGGCCGTATCCAGGGAGCGCTTTGAGAGACGTGAGGTCACGCAGGGTTAAGTCTGCCGCGAGGACCTACTTCCTGTCAATGAAGCAGATGAAGGAGTCACTGCAGCTGGTGACCAAGGGCCCCACAGAGCGGGGCATTGTGGGATTGAATAGGTCAGACGCGGAGGGGAGGGGGGGACGAACACAGGGACAGATCCTGTTTTCAGGGCGGTTGCGGTGGTGTGTGGGACCGGCTGACGGGGGACAGTGGGATGACAGGAAGAGAGGGGGTCGTGACCTTTCACCTCCTGGGGGTTTCCAGAGAAAGTCTTCCCTTGTCGGCCGAGTTAATCCCCCCCTTCGGTCTCCTCTGGCAACATGTGTGATCCTGGCATTCCACTCGCACGCACAGCAGGCTGTTTATGGTGTTTCTTCTGTCCCCTCTGTCTTTCTCATACATACACACACACACACATACAAGCAGACACACACACACTGTACAGGCATGTACTGAACATCATGCATCTGTCTCTCCTAAGCACCCCCCCCAACCCCCTCCTCACCACGCTCTCCCTCTTTCCATTTCTCACGTGTCCCCTCGCTGTCTCCGAAGGGCCTGTCTAATCATGACATCACTCCTGTTTATCAGTCAGTTTATCTGTGTGTGTGTCTGTGTGTGTGTGTCTCTGTGTGTGTTGTCACAGCTAGAGGCTGCTCTCTACCCCCAGAGTGTTTGATGCTGCTGTGGGTCTCAATGCTGTCACAGCATGTCCAGGGCATCAGGTCTCGATGACTACAATACCCACCACCAACCTCTTGTAGTTCAATTACCGGGATTTCACTTTCTAATCTGCCAAATCCTGATACCTGGGCTCTCAATTGAACCTCTGACCATGGAGAGGGGGATTGGGTCGAATATTTGGCAATTCCCAAAGACTCTGGGGATTTGTAGTTCTTCTGCTGAAGCGTTCCTGCTCGTTGTTGGTATGTGACTGGAAAGCCGGAGCGTGGCTCTTTGTGTCACTGGGTGTCCCTAACTCCACAGCCACTGTTCCACACGGCCCTTGTTTGCAGGTTGTTGCTGTATGACCTGTAGTGTGTTGTCGTGGACTGGGCCTGTGGAGCACAGCTGTAGTGGTTAGACAGGAGTGGCTGTCCAAACCCACTAGACTGGAAGGCTGTGTGATGCAGACTCATTGTATATAATCAGCCTAGTCATGACCATGACTCAGGACTAACTGACTGACTGAATTAATGGCTGACTGCCTGGCTGACTGGCTAACTGACTGATTGGCTGTCTGTCAGGCTGACTGACTGCCTAGCTGCCTGTCGGACTGGCTAGCTGGCTGGCTGACTGCTTCCTAGATAAGGGCTGAGGCCTTGGTGGGGAGAGTGACAGCATTGCCGTTGGCAACAGACGGCGAGCAGAAACGAGGCCTGATGAGTGAATCAGTCTGGCTCCGACCTGGATGGGATTTAGAGATGCAGAGGCGCTGCTGGGCTGCCTCTTCAATGTCTCTTCGACACGCTCCTTTTCACACATACACACACACACACACACACACAGGCACACACAGGCACACGCGCACTCAAACGGACAATCATTGATTTTCTAGCACTGTACAGAGCTGTGATTATTGGACAGGGGTTTAATTGTTCTGCCAGTGTGTCTGGCTGTGGTTTGACTTGCAGCTGTTTACAGTGGCAGGTACCAGCAGGCCCTCCCTGAGCCTTGTCTGTCTGCCTCTGCAGCATCACATGAACACCTCTCTGATTGAAGCACACCCCTGCCCCTACACCACACACCACCCCCAATCCACAGCACACACACGTACAGACTACACCACACACTCCTGGAGCAGAGAGGAAGAGAAAGGAAGTGTGAGGGACAAAGAGATAGAGAGGAGGAAGAGAGAGAGAGAGAGATCGAGAGAGAGAGAGAGAGAGAGAGAGAGAGAGAGAGAGAGAGAGAGAGAGAGAGAGAGAGAGAGACGTGGTTAGAAACATATTTGCCTTTTGGTCAAACCTTGGGAAGTCCAAACTGCCAGATACACCATGGAAATGACACATTCTCCTATGAGAAAGAAAAAAAGAGGACAAGAAACAAGAACAAACTATTTTAATGGTTATTACAAGCATATTTTGTACATTTTGTCAATTAATGAATAAATATATTAATCATTTAATTAGTTGCTAATCGGAAGATGCAACAAACAACCTAAATGGCTCGATAAGAGGAACACAAATAGTGTTAGAGGAAGCAACGATTTTATTATCAACCAATCAGACAATAAACACAATCAAACAAAAGCTGTCCCTGATTAGTGCAAATAATTAATTAACCATCTTGGAGGGTGGGGGAGGCTGGGGGCTGCAGGGGGGCAGAGGGGGGGGGGGGGGGGGGGGCTGCAGGGGGGCAGCAGGGGGGGGGCTAGGAACTCAAGAACAGCAAAGTAGTGAAGGACACAAGGCCTGGAGACGTTCCTGATCGATCCTCTTGCTTGGTTTCATCAATATAAAGCTCCTTGGGTCAAATGAGATTCCACTCTGCAGAACGCTCTGCATAGGAGACTTGCACACAAACACAGGCACACACACACACACACAGACACATACACACACACACACACACACACACACTGGCATACACACACACATTGCACACTCCTGAACGGGAGCAATTGTTCCAGTACGTTTGCTCTCAAACTTGAACTGTGTGGCATGAGCCCAGTTGTTGATTTAGGTTTGTTGTTGTTGCTGTTGACAAAGGTTTGGGTACACAGACCAAACCTGTTTGAGGGGGATCTTAAGACAAAAATGCTTTTGAGGGTGGGCACAACTTTCAGACCCTTTATCTTTCTCTCTCTCTCTTTCTTTGAAATGCTTTTTCGCTTGTTAGTGAGGTTATACACCTCCCCTCTCCTGAGGCTTCTGTACACACACACACACACACACACACTCAGTCCCTGACACACACACACATACACTCTTAAGTCACACACAATCACACACACGGGGTAATCCCACACTGACCTAACCATCAGTGTAGAATCCCAGACTGTTATATTAGCTGACACAGGGTTCCTGACAGTACAGAACACTGACCTTCTTCTGACCACAAACACACACACACACACCTGGATCCACATCTCTGGACAGTTTAAGGATGGTCCATGAAGATCTGGTCATGGAGTAACTCTGATAACGAAGCTTCCCGCTACACCATTATTCACTGGACAGTCGCTCATCCAGTGTACACCTTGTTCCACATGTTTCCAGGCATTTCAGCAGGCGTGTGATATAAGGTGTGTGTGTGTGCCAGTGTGTGTGCCGCTGTACACGGAGGTGTGTTGTTGTTTGTTGAGTGTGTGTGTGAGTGTGAGTGTGTGTGTGCGGTGAGGCGAGGTGGCGCAGGTGCCCTTATCTCACTGTGTTTGGTTGGAGCTCAGGGAGATAATAACGTTCCCATTGAGGAAGGAATGGCGCCGGGCATAGGAGAACAGCTCGTAACGGATCCACACGGCACCAAACGACAGGGAAGAAAATGCCCCGCCTGAAAATCCCAAGCAATACATTGGCATCCCAACATGAACACAAACATCCACACGCGAGCGTATTTCTCCATTTCATAGGTACTTTTTAACACGGGCGGGGGGGGGGGGGGGGGGGGGGGGGGCAGGTGCGGGGGGGGGCAGGTGCGCTCACAGGATGAGCAGAACCTGGTCAGGGTTCATGCATCGTGCTGATACCACTCTGGCATATATGACAGAGGCAGAACTGAAAGAAAACATAATAAGAATAAGAATCAATACATTTTTTATGCAACCTTTTTTTGCACTCAGTACAGTACATAAAAAATTACAATCGTAAAACATAATGTACTTATAGCAATCTACCGGCACAATTGAACATACAGTATATGCTAGATTTACTTTAGACAGGCATGGGAATCTGACTAATGGGCTGTGTAAAGTAGGACTATATGCATATGTGTGTGTTTTGTGTATCAGACTGTGTGTGTGTGTGTGTGTGTGTATGTATGTGTGTGTGTGTGTGTGTGTGTGTGTGTGTGTGTGTGTGTGTGATTAAAGGCGGATGCTAGTCTCAGCCATCTGCCATCCACTTCTTTGTTAATCGCAGATTTAGAGAGTGCAATTTCACACTGCATCTATCTCTGCCACTGTCGTTTTTAACAGCTAACTCTCTCTCTCGCACATACTTGTTCTGTCTCTTTCTCTCTCCATCTCTTTGGCGCACACTTTTCTCTCTGTCTCCCTCCACATCTTTCCCTCTCTGTTTCCCTCTCTGTTTCCCTCTCTTTTACTCTCTCTCTCTCTCTCTCTTTCTCTCTCTCGACCTCCCACCATCCCTCTCTCTTACACTCACGCAGTCACACAAACTCACGGTCCGCACAGTCATACGCGAGCGATTCTTTGGGACTACTTCCTCCATTCACGCTGCCTGTCATCCTCATCCCAGCGTCCATGTGTCTGTCTTCCGGGGCTCTCTCTCTGTTCTCCTCTGAGGCTGTGTCCTCCGCTCTCTCTGTGCACTCTCCACCTCTCTCTCCCTGGGTGTCAGTAAAGTCAGCCCCGGGATGCTCAGCGTGGTGACCAATCCACGCGTCGACAACGGAACCTCTGTGACAACCCCAACGAGGCTTGTGCCCTTGACTCAGTCTGTCTTTTCGATATCCGCCGTGTTTATTCAAGTGTTCCTAAAAGAACAGATGCTGTTGGTTTTTCTACAACCGGACAGCATAAAAAGGATACATAGGTCAGCAGAACCTGAAAATAGAAGCCAAAACCCGACGGAAACCTCTGAACCCCTTCCCCACTGCCCCCCACACCCCCCACCCACCCCTGGCTAACAGTCGACACACACTTGCGTTGATGTTGACAGCCTGCTAAAATAGTTGCTTTGCGTTCATTTCGTATTTCACCTCTTGCTTCCAGTAGCCTTTTTACACCTATCAGATGTGGTAGAATGGTTAGTGTGTGTCTGGCCTAGGTCAGACAGCAGGCTCTCTCAGGGCCCGGGACTCTGTTTTTCCCAAAGGGGCTGTAGTCAGTGAGCATCAGTGGCCTCCTGAAGGTGTGACAACACTGAGGGGGTGACAACTAGCGACAAGTCGCTAGATGCTAACTGTGCTGAGCGGCAGCTAGCAGCATCAACACTTTCCAGGAACTCTCACTCGCACGAAGATCTCTTTTTGCACTTCTTGATTTGAGATTTTTTTAAACAACCTTCCTCCGTGTCCTTCTCTCACTTTCTCTCTCTCGAAATCTCTTCTACATCCGAAGAGTGAAGTTGTGTGCTCAAAAACGCATTTTCGACGTTATTTAAAAATAGTTTTTATTCAATTGAGTTGGTGTTTGATTACATTTTAATGTTTTGTTTTAATGGTTTGATTATGTCACGACGTTGAAACGACTGGGAGAGTTAGATGTTGATCTTTCAGATAAACATTTTGATTAGTCAGAATGAGCCAAATGAGTCACACGAACCGATCCAGAAATGTCTCCCAGCGTGGGCCTCTGACCCCCCGTGGTGAGACCGCGGAAGAAGGAGCACATATCATCGACAGGACTGCGGCGTTAGCACATAGCAATTTGGCTGATGGAATTTGCGGTGGGCTGTCAATAAGAAAGTGTTTGTCTCCCAACATCCATCTCAGTCTCTCATCTCTCCGCGCCGATCAAAACCCCATTTGAAACCAACCAGGTCTGACTGGCTGTGGAGCTGATGAGGGAGAACACGCCGGAGTGTATATGAGGAGTCTAGAGCTGGCTCGTACTGCGGGAGGGGACGATTAACTCCCACTGCAGATTTATCTCTCTCAGCGTCCGTGTCAGGCTCAAGCACAGACCGTTTCCTGGGCTCGTACGGTACACTCACAGTCTCAGTTCGGCTCGTGTGTATGTTGTGGAGAGGCTGTTGAATTTCAAACCGGGTTTACAAGCGCTCATGCACCTGTTTACGACCGCGGACGCTGACGCACACCGCGCACACACATGCACAAGTACACACAGGCATTTCTCACGTTTACAAACAAATGCACATGCCCGCCCGCGGAATTATATATACCTTCACAACTTCCCAGAGGTCAGGGATGATGGAAATGTCCCTTAACACTTCCTGTTGTTCCCTTTCAGGATTGGCTGAGTAAGTTTGGGTACCTGCCACCCCCTGACCCTGTGACAGGACAGCTGCAGACCAAGGAGGCTCTGACCAAAGCCATCAAAGCCATGCAGAAGTTTGGAGGACTGGAGGAAACCGGGGTGTTGGGTGAGTGTGTGCGTTCAGGGGCGTGCGTGTTCGTGCGTGAGCGCGAACAGGCTCGCGTGTATGCTACGTTTAACTCATGATGATACTGTACACTGATATATTTGCATTGTGTTTAATGGTCTGTGTGTGTGTGTGCTTATGTGCATGTACGCTGTGTGTGTGTGTGTGTTCAGACCCAGCCACCCTTGGGCTAATGAAGACCCCTCGCTGCTCCCTGCCCGACCTGTCAGAGTCCGAGGTGACAGCAGGCCGCAGGAGGCGTGGCCTGGCCCCCCAGAACAAGTGGAACAAGAGACACCTGTCCTGGAGGTACGACCCCGCACACTATCCCACTACACCTGCACACTACCCCAGTACACCCACACACTACCCCACTACACCAACACACTACCCCACTACACCCACACACTACCCCACTACACCCACACACTACCCCACTACACCAACACACTACCCCACTACACCAACACACTACCCCACTACACCCACACACTACCCCACTACACCCACACACTACCCCACTACACCAACACACTACCCCACTACACCAACACACTAGCCCACTACACCAACACATTACCCCACTACACCAACACACTAGCCCACTACACCAACACACTACACCCGCACACTACATACTAGTACACCAACACACTACCCCACTACACTTGCACACTACCCCACTACACCAACACACTACCCCACTACACCCACACACTACCCTACTACACCAACACACTACCCCACTACACCCACACACTACCCTACTACACCAACACACTACCCCACTACCCCAACACACTACCCCACTACACCAACACACTACCCCACTACACCCACACACTACCCCACTAGACCCGCACACTACCCCACTACACCCACACACTACCCCACTACACCCACACACTACCCCACTACACCCACACACTACCCCACTACACCAACACACTACCCCACTACACTTGCACACTACCCAACTACACTTGCACACTACCCCACTACACCAACACACTACCCCACTACACCCACACACTACCCCACTACGCCAACACACTACCCCACTACACCAACACACTACCCCACTACACTTGCACACTACCCAACTACACTTGCACACTACCCAAATACACTTGCACACTACCCCACTACACCAACACACTACCCCACTACACCCACACACTACCCCACGACGCCAACACACTACCCCACTACACCAACACACTACCCCACTACACCCACACACTACCCCACTACACCAACACACTACCCCACTACACTTGCACACTACCCAACTACGCTTGCACACTACCCCACTACACCAACACACTACCCCACTACACCCACACACTACCCCACTACGCCAACACACTACCCCACTACACCAACACACTACCCCACTACACTTGCACACTACCCAACTACACTTGCACACTACCCAACTACACTTGCACACTACCCCACTACACCAACACACTACCCCACTACACCAACACACTACCCCACTCCACCCACACACTACCCTACTACACCAACACACTACCCCACTACACCCACACACTACCCCACTACACCAACACACTACCCCACTACACTTGCACACTACCCAACTACACTTGCACACTACCCCACTACACCAACACACTACCCCACTACACCCACACACTACCCCACTACGCCAACACACTACCCCACTACACCAACACACTACCCCACTACACTTGCACACTACCCAACTACACTTGCACACTACCCAACTACACTTGCACACTACCCCACTACACCAACACACTACCCCACTACACCCACACACTACCCCACTACGCCAACACACTACCCCACTACACCAACACACTACCCCAGTACACCCGCACACTACATACTAGTACACCAACACACTACCCCCCTACACCAACACACTACCCCACTACACCCACACACTACCCCACTACACCAACACACTACCCCAGTACACCAACACACTACCCCACTACACCAACACACTACCCCAGTACACCAACACACTACCCCACTACACCAACACACTACCCCACTACACCAACACACTACCCCAGTACACCCGCACACTACATACTAGTACACCACAGTCCACAGAAAAGGATGCTGAAGGCTGAATCCACTTATAGTGTGTTCATTCCAGAAAAGATGATGTATATTTAGTTGCACAAGCAGCTGTCCTATTACATACGTGAAGTCCGCCCCGGGACATGTTCCAAGTGTTTATAGACCAGCGCTGCTGCTGTTGATGTTTTTCCCCTGATGGATGGACCTGTAGGGTCAGGGCAGGCTGAAGCAGTCTGGGCTGGACTAAGGTAGTACACAGGAGGTGCTCTGTTTACACTGTTTAGACCGTGAAGAGATGCGTTGGGAGTTCACAAGGGCATGTGGGTGACGGGGGGCGTAGGGGCGACGCTTGGAGAGTGTGACGATGGCGTTGGAAGGAGGAGACAGCAGGTTTCGACATCTGTCCAGGACGTAGATGGGAGAGAGAGAGAGAGAGAGAGAGAGAGAGAGAGGGGGAGGGGGAGGGGGAGAGAGAGAGAGAGAGAGAGAGAGAGAGAGAGAGAGAGAGAGGGAGAGAGGGAGAGAGAGGGAGAGAGAGAGAGAGCATCTGTCTCGTCTTCATGGTAATTTACACACGCTATGAGGCTCGTCCTTGAGGAGAAAAGGGGGGGGGGAGATGCGTTCTTTTGAGGCTGTGTGCGTGTTACTGTACGGGGGTGGAATCGGCGTGCGATGGATGGGGGTTCCGCCTGCCCCCCCCCCCCAAGCCCCACCTAACCCCCCCCCCTTCCTCACTCATCTACGGGCGGCACATCTCGCGGTGGTCTTCTCCATCTCCTGCTCAGTTCTGATGAGTTTGACCGTCTGCGAACCAGACAGCCTCTCATGAGTGTCTGTCGAGTCTGGGAGATAACAGAGGCGGTCATGTTTTATGAATGACACTCTGGGTAATCCGTTGCGTTAAATCCAGTCAGAGCTCCCTTCGATGATGGAAATGAACGCTAGCCTGCGAGGGCGTGTGAAACCCAGAAGAAGTCTCCACGGCAACCGTCTGCAGTGGAGACGCTTTTACAACCAGATGAAGGGGGGGGGGGGGGGGGAGGGGATCTGTGACTTTGCTGCTTCCTTGATCGATTTGTCTCCTGTCTCCTCTCGGCTCTGGCATCGTTGCAGAGCAGCGGCGCCCGGGCCTTACTCGACCCCGGTGGTGGGAGGGGTCAGAGGTCAACCACGGCCACGACCCCTCTCTAATGGTTTGTTTGTGAGAGGTTGTGGTCCGAGTCTGGAGCTGGAGCACAGGGCTCCAGGGCTCCAGGGAGAGAGGTGAAGAGCGTGTGTATGTGTGTGTGTGGGGGGGGGGGGGCAGATTGACTGCGGCTCTGAATAATACACTGTCATTCACACGTCGTGCACACGCACACACGCACGCTTATCCCCCTGATCATGCATCGCCAAAAGAGCACGTACTGTTTACATGAGACGGGAGAGGAGGACAGGGGTTGGAACCAGTGAGTAGCAGGTCCAGTTTCTGCTGTAGTTGAACAGATAGACTCCAAATTGTCAGACCTATTCTGCTAGCCTGACAGGAGACAGTGATGGTTCCTCTCCAGGGGGCTAGACCACTCCATCAGGAACACTCTCAGGATCGATACCACAACGAGACCTCCGAGCCAGTTCCAAAGCATTCGGCTCATTTGAGAACAAGACCTGTCACAGTCACATTTCGGTTGAAATGACTGACTTTGTAGCCCAGTTGGCATTATACCGCACCGCGTGGAACTGTGAAAGGGTTAACGACGCCTGGATGTCTTCACACTTGGGATGGGCCGTTGGGCAATGTGTGAGATGCTACAATGAGGTGTCAAGTCATGTAATCGGGGAGATTATCATTGAGATTAATCGGCTGGTTAGATCAAGGATTGTCAGGCCCAGCTGTTGGTATGTGATACCTCTAGCATTAGTCAGGCAGGGGAGACAGAGTTCTCATTGCGTCTCACACGCTCTCACACAAATACACATGGCCAGCTCTCTTTTTCATACACCTCAGCACATGATGATCACATGATCACATGATCACATGATTACATGCTCATGCTGGAGCGCACACGTACAGACACACACCTAAGGCCCCACTGTGTGGGCACACATTCTCAGGCACACACACACACAGACAGACAGACTCAGCACAGTTCATCAAACACTGTTAGCCCATTATCACTCAGCAGACAGTCTCTGCTCGTTAGCAGTCAGATTAATCAACCAACCCGTTAGGAGAGCAGAGAGCAGGGGAGCAGAGAGGAGAGGGAGACGGCAGAGGGGTGCGGAGAGGAGAGAAGGAGACGAGAGGAGCAAAAAGGAGAGCGGCAGAGCAGAGAGGAGCAGAGTAAGGAGACTAGCAGAGTAGAGCGGAGAGGAGGGGAGCAGAGAGGAGAGGAGCAGAGAGGAGAGGAGCAGAGACTAGCAGAGGGGTGCAGAGCAGCAAAACAGAGCAGAGAGAAGGACACTAGACCAGAGAGGAGAGGAGCAGACCAGAGAAGCAGAGGAGTGAATCAGGGACAACAGCAGAGCTTCTGTCTTCCGAGCTGTCCCCCCCCCCCTCCCCCCCCCCCCCCCCCCCCGCTCCACGTGGCTTGAGGAAAGCACGGGTCTGTCCTGGCAAGCAGACACCGTCCTGGTCAACACACCTCACCTAAACCCAATCTCAAAATGAAATCTTTAGGAACTCCGGAACAAATCGCCATGCGTTCTGTTCCAATGCCGACCCCGGACTGAGAGCATTTAGGAAACTGTTCTCCTGAAGGACTCGATGCCGGAAATCCCTGGCTGGCTTTGAATTACCCACACACCCAGTTGTGTGTCATTGTCCCTGCACTCTGTTTGCCAGTGGTCGCTGAGGTGTGACTGTAATTGGAGTGTCTCTCACTCAGTCATGGGGAGGGTCGATCGGGACAATTTGAAAATGGCTGAAATCCCTGAGAGGAGCACATCCGACCTGTTGCAATCCGAGCAGAGAGAGGCTCCTGCTAAGCCTTTTCCTTTAAGCCGAGAGTGTACACACTCACACTGTGTGTGTGTGTGTGTGTGCGTGCATACGCGAGTGTCTTTTTTATGTCATGTTTTTGTGTGTGATTTACTCTTTGACAAGAATGTCTGCGGAGCCGACGTCGGTAAAAAACTCAAATTGTATTGGGGTCACTGAACCATGGGGTAGGAATCCTGCTGAGAGATTTAAGTAGGAAATGAGAGGAAAAAACCACAAATGAGTTTGAGTGTTCCATGACTGTCCCAGATCGCTCTTAATCTGACTCCTTCAGTATGACTATGGGAATCTGTATGTGATTGGACGTGTTCATGATAAGTCAACTCTGGGAGAGTCTGGAGAGTGAGGAGTTGCAGGTGGCTGTTTCACTGTGTTTCTGCTGCAGGTCGAGGACCTGCTTGTGCCGTCCACCTACCTAATGGTCAGGCTACACTCGGTCATCCATCAAGTGAAGGTTTTCCCAGCCGGGTCAGTCTGGCATGGCCTAATTAAGTGGGATGGTAGAATAACTGGTGGTATCTGCTGTGGCTGGTTGATGACCTTATCCACCTTAATGCAGGTCTATTCTGGTTCCGGTTCTATGGGAGATAATGATGATTATGGTCATCACACACACACACCTCCACACACACCCACGCATAACTATTCTTCCCGTTATGTGTCTTGGCTTGCAGGGATGTCACATGTAGTGGTGGGATACAGATCTCTTCTGGAGCGCTGAGAGTGAGGGTGTAACTTGAGAGTGAGGGTGTAACATGAGAGTGAGGGTGTAACATGAGAGTGAGGGTGTAACATGAGAGTGAGGGTGAGAATGAGGGTGAAGGTGTAATGTGAGAGTGAGGGTGTAACATGAGAGTGAGGGTGAGAGTGAGGGTGTAACATGAGAGTAAGGGTGTAACATGAGAGTGAGGGTGTAACGTGAGAGTGAGGGTTTAACATGAGAGTGAGGGTGTAACATGAGAGTGAGGGTGTAACGTGAGAGTGAGGGTGTAACCTGAGAGTGAGGGTGTAACATGAGAGTGAGGGTGTAACATGAGATTGAGGGTGTAACATGAGAGTGAGGGTGTAACATGAGAGTGAGGGTGTAACATGAGAGTGAGGGTGTAACATGAGAGTGAGGGTGTAACATGAGATTGAGGGTGTAACATGAGAGTGAGGGTGTAACGTGAGAGTGAGGGTGTAACATGAGAGTGAGGGTGTCACATGAGAGTGAGGTTGTAACGTGAGAGTGAGGGTGTAACCGTCACAGTAGGGTGACTGAGAGAAGCGGGAGTCACAGGGGACAGCTCCACGTGTCTGTCTCAAGGTTTCTCCGCCGCTCGCACGCAAACGCTGCACATTGTCAGATCAACGTAATTGTCTCGCTGTTCCACCGAATCCAGCTTTAGTATCCCCTCAGTTTAATCATGTCGTGCTTGGTTGAATAAGACTCACGCATCGATGTGGGTGTGGATAAATCTGTATTTTTATTCGACATGGCTCCAGTCACACAACGACATGATGAAATACTGAGAAAATCCATCCAGCCAGGACTATTACTGGATCATCTCATGTTTTGAAGGATGTTGGCACGGTGTTGCTGCGTGTGAAGCATACGTGTGCATATGTGTGTGTGTTGCATCTGTGTATGTGTGTGTTGGGATTCTACCCTCACAGGCAGGTGCAGCAAGGTCATCATGGCTGAGGTGTTTTTCATGTAGCTGGCCAGACAGGCAGTGTGTAAAAGGGACCTCAGAGCTCATTTGTAATGCAGAGCCTTCCTCCGACCTTGGACCACTGTTCTCACCCACGGTCTCTACCGACACACACTCCACCTCACCGCACACACGCACGCATGCATACACACCCAATCAATGTGAGCACACCGAAAACACACACACACTTGACCCTGGCATTACCTCTACTGAGCATGTGCATGGTCTGAGGACTGTGGAGGATTACATAGCAACCTTGGCTAACAGTCGGGTTGCTACGCTACCAGCGCCCTTGCACCCACAGTGATGCACTTGCGGGCGTGTTATAAGAGCTGGGGGAATGGAACAGTCTGGACTCAGTGGGAAGGGCAAAGGGAAGATGGCTCATAGGACACCTAGTGGGCCTCGGTTTTCACAGGTGAACTTGAAATTCAATTTCCATCAATCCGCAGCCCGGTCCCTGGTAACCACGGGTGGACTGTCTCGACAGCCCTGGCAGGAGAGGGTTTAGGGTGTGTTTGAGGGGCACACGGCCCATACACGCAAACTGGAGCTGGAGGCTACTCCGAGGAGACAGACCGAGGGACTGAGTGAACGCGACAGCCTACTTTTGATTCAATTCATCGGCAGTATTACACCATTAGGGAGAAGAGGGAGACGGGAAGAAGAGGAGAGAAGGAAAAGGAAAAGACAGAGAAAGAGAGCGAGAGAGAGACTGTTAGGGGGTTTAGAGTAGGCTGGAAGCCATTCTCATTTTGCGATCTTTCTCCAAAGTTCAGTTTGGACACGTACAAGGGCATTCCAGTGGGGTGGTCAATCTTTGTTCTGCTGCGAGGGCTCACCTAGCCATGAAATGGAAAGTAGATACAATCCCTGGAAATCTGCAAACAGGGGAGCAGAACTGCGAGTACACAAGCAATCTTCTGCCATCAGCCAACAAAGTCTTAACGATCAGTGGCTGCTACTGTGCTCAGTGGGAACTGTAGTTCTCATTCTGACCTTTTCTCCCTCTTCTCCTTCCTCCTCTTCACCTTCCTCCTCTTCTCCCTTCTTCTTTTTTTCTCCTTTCCCTGTTTGGTTCACCCACTCCCCTCTCTGCTTTTGTCCTCTCCTTTCTTTCTCAAATTTTTCATTTTCCCCTTTCTTTTCTGCCTTTCTGGTTTTTCCTTCTCTGTCCTCCCCCGTCTCCTTCTGTTCTTTCCTCTTCTCTTCTCTTCTCTACTCTTCTCTACTCTTCTCTTCTCTACTCTACTCTACTCTACTCTACTCTACTCTACTCTTCTCTACTCTTCTCTCCTCTTCTCTTCTCTACTCTTCTCTACTCTACCCTTCTCTACTCTACTCTACTCTTCTCTACTCTCCTCTTCTCTACTCTACTCTTCTCTTCTCTTCTCTTCTCTTCTCTTCTCTACTCTACCCTTCTCTACTCTACTCTCCTCTCCTCTCCTCTTCTCTTCTCTTCTCTTCTCTTCTCTTCTCTTCTCTTCTCTTCTCTTCTCTTCTCTTCTCTTCTCTACTCTTCTCTTCTCTTCTCTACTCTACTCTACTCTACTCTACTCTACTCTACTCTCCCCTCCCAGAGTGAGGACATTCCCCAAGGAGTCGGCTCTGCTGGGCAGGGACACGGTGCGGGCCCTCATGTACTACGCCCTCAAGGTCTGGAGCGACATCGCCCCCCTCAACTTCCACGAGGTGGCGGGCAGCGACGCCGACATCCAGATCGACTTCACCAAGGCCGACCACAACGACGGCTACCCGTTCGACGGTCCGGGCGGCACGGTGGCCCACGCCTTCTTCCCCGGGGAGCGCTTCACGGCCGGGGACACACACTTCGACGACGAAGAGGCCTGGACTTTCAGATCGCCAGGTTTGTGTGTGCGCGTGTGGTGTTCAGTCACACGTGTTATTGGTTTTGGTAGAATCGAGGGCGGCTCCGTCAGACAGCAGGTCCAGCAGGACCCCCCACCGACGTCCTTCCATTTCTCTCTCTTTCCTTTCTCTTCTTCCGCGCGTCTTGAGAGACTGATGGGGGAGGAGTGGGGGGGCGGGGGGGGGGTGAAGGGACGTGTTGAGATGCTCAAGATATGTCAAATCACTCGAGTCCCCTTTCCTTCCGGCCTCTTAGGATCTGTCTGACAAGGAAAGATAGAAACATCATCCATCCTGCTGGGACGAGGCCCGGGAGGCGGAGGTGTAGATGAGGAATGGGGAGGGGAGGGGGGATGTTGTGGGATACAGATTGACCCAGATGGTGAGCCTGTGCTGGGGCCTGCTGGACCCCCCACCACCCCTCCCCCTCAACCCCCCCCCCCCCCCGCCCCCTGTCCAGAGGAGGCTCAGGCCCATATGTTCCTGGACAGAAGCTCAGGATGCTCCAATTAGGGCTCACTCCAGACCAGACCAGACCATCCCACAGGAGGACCAGGGGAGGAGCGGGTGGAGGAGAAGAGGGGGCAGGCAGCAGCTGTTTACACGGGGCCTGGCCGGTGGGTCACAGGAGGGGGACTGCGGGGAGGGGGGCGGTCAATCAGGGTCGGAGGGGAGGGGGTCGAGGGAGGATCTCAGCGAGGTGGGGCACTGGGAGAGTTTTCAAAAGCTGCCCGCCGCGCCAAGGCGGCTTCCCCTCGGAAACAAATGAGAGGTTGGGGGTGTTTAGGGATGAAGCAAAAAGGGATGAGAGGAGGAAGAATTAGCAATCATGAAGCGGGGGGTGCGGGGGGGGGGGGCGAGCGGGCTGATGACAAGGATGATGACGAAGATAAACAGCTAATTCACTGCCGACAATAATTAAGGGGCCGGTCGTCGTCAGGCTATCTGGTACTTTCTCCCTCCTCCGTTAGTTTGGTTTGCACAGGGAGCCTTAATGGGTCTTTGTTTTGCGGGTGTGTTTGTTGTCACCGCTTGTTTCTGCTCTCTGGCGGCAGACATGAATCACTGAGGCGCGGTGGAAGCGGCTTCATTAAACAGCACTCAATTTGGCAGCGTCACAGTCTGTCAGGTCGACACCCGCGTCTCGTGGCCTGCCCGAGAGACGCCACAAACAACTCTGTCGCTAGGAAGAGGCATCGGGCTTCTCTTAGGATATAGTAACAGCGCTGTACTGTTTAATGACGCGGCCCCAACTTACCGTGAGGTTGTGGCAAAGAAAATGGCCTGGGTTAGGGTCCGAGGACGGGTCAGGGTGCACATAGCGCTGGATGTCGGGTGTGGTCCGAATTGCGGTCACGCCGTGGTAACTGCCTTGACGTTGGCCTAACACCAGGGCTCTGTTCTTGTAAGACGGCAGGATTTGAGGCAGGTAGTTTTAGGGCAGATTAGGACCTGGCCCAATTCTAGGTGGAGTTGAACCAAGGTTGTTGTCTCTGCAACTTTCTAACAAGCAGATCGTCATTGTCAAGTTGTAAGGTCGGGAGGAGGAGAAAACAGAGAAAAGGAATTGTTGAATGTTCAGCAGATTTCAGAACACTAATCTTCTTAAGAAGGATAGACTTCATCAAAGGAATACGAGCTTGAGTAATTGCTTTCACTTTACCCCCTCCTTTCTTCCCCCCCCCCTCAACCATTCCCTGGAAACACATCCCAGTATATTCTTCTTGGCAGTACCTTATAACTTTTGTCCTCTGAGAGTTAGCTACGAAAGTGAACATTTGGCATATCATTCAAACTGGGCTGTAGAAGCGCTGCTAGCAAATTAGAGAGGGCGTAAATGCTCAATGGTGTTTGATTGACAGGGGAGGCATCCAATGGGGTGGACAGGCTCTAGAGGTCACGTAAGTGGGACCCCGGGGATGGCTGTAGTTGCTTTGACAGCGCACAGATTGCTTTTATTAATCATCTCTCCGACGTTTGCTCGCTAATGCAGACTGATTATCGTGGCTGAAACAAAAGTCTCATTAAGCAGGTGTGTTTTTGATGACATACACAATTCGGCTGCCGTCTGTGTGTGAGTGCTTGTGTGCTTGTATGTGTGTCTCTGTTTGTTTGTTTATTTGTGTGCGTTTGTGAGAAAGAGAAATGAATGCAGCGGGAAGGAGAGAGAGACGAGCGAGGGAAGGAGTGGAGAATGATAGGGTAGAAGGAGGAATGACTCCGCTCCATTATCCTCCTCATTAACAAGCTGTCAGTCATTAGTCTCCCAGAGCTGGCCCTCTCATGGCCTGGGGAGTTTATGAGTATCTGGTCAAAACAGGCTGCCCACTCGGAACAAACGGGCTGCACACTGAAAGCAAACAGGCAGCACGCTAGCAGCAAACAGGCGGCATGCTAGTAGCAAACAGGCTGCCAACTCGGAACAAACGGGCTGCACACACTAGCAGCAAACAGGCAGCACGCTAGCAGCAAACAGGCGGCATGCTAGCAGCAAACAGGCTGCACGCTAGCAGCAAACAGGCAGCACGCTAGCAGCAAACAGGAAGCACGCTAGCAGCAAACAGGCGGCACGCTAGCAGCAAACAGGCGGCATGCTAGCAACAAACAGGCAGCACGCTAGCAGCAAACAGGCAGCACGCTAGCAGAAAACAGGCGGCACGCTAGCAGCAAACAGGCAGCACGCTAGCAGCAAACAGGTGGCATGCTAGCAGCAAAGAGGCGGCATGCTAGCAGCAAACAGGCGGCATGCTAGCAGCAAAGAGGCGGCATGCTAGCAGCAAACAGGCGGCATGCTAGCAGCAAACAGGCAGCACGCTAGTAGCAAACAGGCGGCATGCTAGCAGCAAACAGGCACCACGCTAGAAGCAAACAGGCAGCACACTAGCCTTGACTAGCCAAGACATGTCCCCCTAAACCATATCAGAGGTAGAGGAAGGTTTTAGGAGACTCCAGGAGATCTCTTATCTATAGGCCTCGATGTCACACGTAAAGGTTAAAAACATAACTCTCAGTTCTCCGAGGGAATCGATTCCTTTCAAAGGAAGCGAGCTGCACTTCTCCCAAAGATTGAGAACACAGGGAGGAGAGTTGCTTCTCTGGTCTCGGCCTCGCTACACTCTAGTCTTGATCAGGACTTCGACTCGGTTTGGGGTCGAGCACGGTAGAGCGCTTACAGAAGGGTCCCAGAAGGCTAGCTAGCTCCAAGTTAGCATCCTCCACACTCATACACCTTCCAGCCACCCTGCCCCAGCATGTTCCTGGCAGCAGCCCAGTTCTCCTCACAATGGCCATCTGGCCTGCCACTTAGACTCGTGCACTTAAACACGTTCACTCTCTCTCTCCCTCCCTTTTTTGTCAATACCCAATCTCAATTCTTCCCCTGTTTATTTCTCTCTCTCTCTTTCTCCCTTTCTCAACCTCCTGCTGGGGTCAGGCCCAACAGGCATCTTTTAACAGCAGGGGTCTCCTCGTCCTAAGTAACTTAATGGATCCTCCATCAGCCACATCCCCGTGTGGAACCTGGTCTAACTGTGGGCACTCGGTCATATTACCACAGCCATTAAACACAGAGGGTAACCAAGGGCAGGTTCATTCCACTTCCTCCCCCTCTCTCCTCCACCGTGCACCTGCGGATGACAGGCCGTATGCAGCTCTGAGTCGCCTTGAGGCACGGCACGAACCAGCGAAATGTTTATCGCCTCCACCTTCTTTGTCATCTTCTGAGCATGACACTGCGGGCATGCCGAGCTGTTGCTAATCTAGCTCTGAGCCAGATTGCAACTGCCAAACGGGGAAAGCTGCAGCCGGCCGCGG
This sequence comes from Hypomesus transpacificus, assembly GCF_021917145.1. Classification (NCBI taxonomy): domain Eukaryota; kingdom Metazoa; phylum Chordata; class Actinopteri; order Osmeriformes; family Osmeridae; genus Hypomesus; species Hypomesus transpacificus. The sequence goes on from NW_025813796.1 coordinate 115,534, forward strand.
CGTGCTAACCCTCTGCGCCATGCTGGTGAGCTAACCCTAATCTAAATCTCTAACTGTAGCCGCAGGTCTCCGTACTTAGTTTTGCTCGGCGAAGCCAAACGTAAAGACTTTGTTGTTTGCCGACACCTCCCTATCAAACCTGGCAGGGGAGATGGGCCTTTAGCTTGCAAAGAAACTCAAGGCCTCCCTGTAGTCCTCCATCCCTCCGCCCTTCCAGTTTGAGAGACAGGTCTGGCCCTAACTACGTCTGGGAGAGCTGTGTGCCTGACAGTGCGTCAGGCTTCTGTGTTTCTTTGTGTTTGTCCTCTCTGTGAATGCAACTGAAGAGGAGCCAAAGTGGACATGGACAATTTAGTCGTTTTCAAGGCTTTGGCAAATACAAGCCCGGGTTTTGTTATAACAATCCAACAAGCATAATTGATTTTCATCCAAACATTCGAGGTTTTGAAGGCTTAGCGATTGTTGAAACTTGGTAATGAATGAGAGGCATCTCTTCGTGGCTGTCTCTGGGGTAAATATTGAATATTTGTAAAGCATCAGCCTGGATAACTCACTTGAGTTTCTGTTTCGTTGTCGGCTGATATTGGCCTTTTTTTTGGCGCATTGTGTGTTATCATAGGAGGTTTTGTTTCTCTCTCAATACCATACTCATTGCTCACCTCTCTCTGCCCCCTCACAGACTCCCATGGGATGGACCTGTTTGCGGTGGCGGTCCACGAGTTCGGTCACGCCATCGGCCTGGCTCACACCTCGGCCATGGAATCCATCATGAGGCCGTACTACCAGGGTCCTGTGGGCGACCCTCTCAAGTACGACCTCCCCTACGAGGACAAAGTCCGGGTCTGGCAACTCTACGGTAGGCCTCACCGCCGAGCTTCCAAAAGTCCACCTCAGCGATCACCTCTCGGCCTTCTGTCTTACCGTCGGTTTCAAACTCATCCTCCCCGTTCTTTTTGCTCTCTCTGCTGCTGTCTCGCCCTTTACTTCTCTACCACCCCCCCCCCCGCCCCCCACCCTTCCCTCCATTCCTCTCGACACCGCTCCGTTATCTATCCCTCCATACCCCCGGTGTCCACGCCTCTCACACGCCCACCCTGCTAAACATACATATCAACCCCTCTGGCACCCTGCCAGCCAACCACTCACACGCACGCGCGCACACGCACACAGCACAGGGAGAAAATCGTAGAGGTATGCATTAATTCCTATCTTCATACCCAGGCTACCCTGCAATCCCACGCTCCGCTCTCTGTCTCCCGTAATCACCCAGACGTTGTGGAGGGACAGGGAAGTCCATGCTTCAGAGACGAAGCCCTTGGCTCCCGTGCCCGGAAGTAGAATAGATTTGTTTGTAAAAGCGTGGATTATTGATTGGATGAACTGTCTGGTTGGAGCCGGAGCAAGGGGGAAGGTTTTAATTGGCCGTGCCTGTTGTGTATGACCCGCTTATCACCGTGCGACACGTTTCTGAGAGAAGAGAGAGGCAGGGAGACAGCACATTGGAAGGAGAGAGGACAGAGGGTTGAGGAGGTGGCAAGGTAGCAGTCGGAAGGGGTGGTAGAGCTGGAGGTGTAGGGTGGAAAAGGTGAAGTGAGGACGGGAGAGAGAGAGAGAGAGAGAGAGAGAGAGAGAGAGAGAGAGAGAGAGAGAGAGAGAAGACGACAGGAAGTGTGGAATGACGCTAGGGAAAAGCAGGAGAGCGAGCGAGCGAGGAGAGCCCTAGATGTAGAAAAACCATGGAGATCGTATCCCTGCCACACCAGATGACCTGACCTTTGACCTTTTGGTGCCCCCCCCGCCAGGTGTTAGAGATTCAGTATCCCACACTGCTCGGCCTGGTGATCCCTCCCAGACCGCGGAACCACCGGTTCTACTGGACCTTCCGGAGAACAGATCTACCGTCCCGTAAGTAGAACACACACACAAACGAGCACAAGCCACTACAACATTATTCAGGAAAGCAGTTTTCCTTTGCCTTGACCTGTGACACACACACACACAGATACACATTCTCTTTTAGGGAGCCTCCTTCAGTCGTATCTCCTGATCTGTGCGTCGGGTCAGTCAGCGTGGACATCACAGTGACTCAAAGACTGCAGCAGGTCTTATTTCACCTACCTTGCCCAGACACGGCAAGGTACGGCTCTGTTTGCGTGCGTGGAGTACTAAAGCAGGCCTTGTCAGCCCCTACGGTCTCAAGAGTAGCCCCACGCACCACTCCAGCCAAGTGTCAACACGCAATAGATTTGTGATACTTGACTAGACGAGTGCCAAGTGGATAGTTTGTGCTCTTCTCCCTTTGTCTCGTTCGTCTGTTTTGTTGCCTCGTTTCTTAGATTTTTTTTTTCCCTTCTTTTTCTTTTGGACTTTTATGCGCGTGTTATTTCTGGACGGGCGATGTGCGGGGAAGGTTGATTCAGCCCGACAAAGGTCACTAATATAGTCCGCTCTCAGCTTGCTCGGTGTTAATAAGGCCTGAATAGAGATCTTTGTTAATAAGAAGCAGGGCAAGTGAGCGCGCACAGAAGCAGCCCTGTTGTGGTAATTGCCTCGGCATTAGCATGCCCAACATGTCAGGGGCTTAAATCAGTCATTAAGCAGGGGATAACACGGTCGAAGGCAGCGTATGTGCCGGGCCGATCGTATCCCCCCCGTTGACGTTTGGGCCGACGGCGGTCGGCAAAACGAACGCGCACTCGCAAACGCTTGCACGCGAACGCTTTTGCCTGGGATGGACATAAACGGGTCGACCTTGAGTGCTACCAAAAGTCGTGGACCGTTTCACACAGGCACTGTAGCAAAGGGGGGGCACGCGGGTCAGTCAAACGGGTCGTTGTTGTTCTGTCAAAGGGATTTCTGACTTCTTCTTGTCTCGTCTCCTCTCCAAACTGTTTGCCCCTCTTTCATTCCCTCTGTTCTCCTCCTTATCTCCTCTTTCGCTCGGCTCGCAGGCCAGGGAGGGACGTGCCGGACAGGTGCAGCAGCCACTTTGATGCGGTGGCCCAGATTCGAGGGGAGGCCTTCTTATTCAAAGGTACCGTGGATCCAGTATTAGACGGGTCTGAAAGAACGTGGGGGGGGGGAGGGGGGGGGGGGGGGGGGGGGGGGGGGGGGGGGGGGGGGGGGGGAGGGGGGGGGATCCTCACACTCCTTCACACTCTCCACAAGAAGCTCCTCCCGGTACCGGAACGTTCCAACATTCCGGTCTGGTTCCTTCTAGTCCTGGAGCAACAGACTTAACTAGCTCTGCATGATTTTAATTGGGTAAATATTTTGGGGAATATTTGCCAGTTCACCCCCCCCCCCCCCCCCCCCCCCCCCCCCCCCCACCCCAGCCCTGTGGGATGATTCAAGGCATCAAAACGAAAATCTCAGTCACGGCGTCAGACCAAACCAGTGGAGCGCAGAGTGTCTGACTAGAATGCCCCCTACCAGACACAGCTTGGCAGAAAGTTTGGACTGGGTTGTCTGAGCTGAGGACCAAAACGCAACACGATGCAGAGCATGTCCACCTCTGCCCTGTGGTGTTCTCGTGTCCACACAACAGTGGAAGCAAACAAACGTATACAAGTTATACATATAAACACACAACATGCAGATGCAAGCACATCTGTTGGGGGTTGTATGTTATTGGTGTTAAATCAGAGCAAGATTGGTCAAAGTAAAGTGAACTGAAATGTATATTTATTTAAATTGCAAATGAATTAAATCAATTACAAGGCAAACATGTCACAGAGTGAAGGTTTCAAATCTTACCCATTGATAACTCTCAATCGGAGAGAGAGAGAGAGAGAGAGAGAGAGAGAGATAGAGAGAGAGAGAGAGAGAGAGAGAGAGAGAGAGAGAGAGGGAGAGAGAGAGAGAGTAAGAGGTGAGCAAGGACAAGGAGTGGGAGAAGCCAGAGAGCTGAGGAGTGCGCAGTACTCCAAAGGACAATCATCAATTGCACGCGTCAAACGCTCGCTCTTCCTGCCCGCAGCGATCCCACGCTGCCATTAGACACCCACGTCAGCTGACCTCGAGCTCTCCTCTCCTCAGGGAAGTACTTCTGGCGTCTGACTAGGGAGAAGCACCTGGTGTCTCTTCGCCCCGCCCACATCCATCGCTTCTGGAGAGGCCTGCCCGCCAACCTGGACGGCGTCGATGCCGTCTACGAGAGACCCGGCGACCACAAGATAGTCTTCTTCAAAGGTGTGTGTGTGTGGATGCCTGTGTCGGTGTGTGTGTTTGTGAGTGAGTGAGTGAGTGAGTGAGAGAGAGAGAGAGAGAGAGAGAGAGAGAGAGAGAGAGAGAGAGAGAGAGAGAGAGAGAGAGAGAGAGAAAGAGAGAAAGAGAGAAAGAGAGAGATAAGTGGAGAGAGAGAGAGTGAGAGAGAGAGAGAGAGAGAGAGAGAGACAGAGAGAGAGAGAGAATGGTAGATTAGCAAGGGACTCAGGAGTTCTTCAGGAGAAATATGTTTCTGATGAGAATTCAGAGACAAACACTATAAAGAATCAGGCATGTACAGAAAACCCTTGGAAGGTCCTTTGACAGTTTTCTATGTGGATGAGGGCAGACGTTTGGAGCTCAATAGCAAGGACAACAAGTCATACTATTCAGTCAAACTGACAGTTTTGTTTTTTATAAAACATATCAAAAGAACAGGGTTGTTCCAAAGAAATTCTTCTCAGAAACACTGGTCTGGTGATTTTTCCTCTGGGGATAGTTTTGGCAGTGCTCATGTCGCGGACTGGGAATCAATAAAGTTGTTCTCGTCATATTGATTGACAGTGTTTTCATGGCCACAGGTCTCAAGTACTGGGTGTTCAAGGACAACAACGTGGAGGAGGGTTACCCTCGGCCAATCAGCGACTTCGGCCTGCCGTTGGAGGGCGTGGACGCAGCGTTCGTGTGGCTTCACAACGACAAAACCTACTTCTTCAAAGACAGCCGCTACTGGCGCTATGACGACCATTTGCGGCGAATGGACCTGGGCTACCCTAAAGACAGCCTCCTGTGGAAGGGAGTCCCTCCCAACTTGGACGATGCCATGCGGTGGTCTGACGGTGAGTGGGGGCGGACGAGAACACATGGGGGAACGCATGTACGCGAATTCCCAAATAGACAGAAGACATGAACAGACAGTAAGGCAATAGCTGATCTACTGATTATGACAAGCACTTGAGAAACCCTGATTGTTTCCACAACCCTTATAGCACAGTGGAGCACAGGACACTCGATCATATTCACAGTCTGGATGATACTCGATCATAAACCCGTTACACACATACAATGTAATGTATGTTCACAAATGTGCACAAGTGCCCCCACAGTCCACAAGTGTGCACACAGGCACATTTGTGTGTGGGTGTTAGTGTGTAAACATATCATGCTGCTAGCGCATTATGCTCCGGCTAATTCTTAGCTCTTAAAGCGGGGAGATTTTTTTTGCTGAATCCCAGGCCATTAGCAGCACAAGGCTTTTGTCTGCTCGGGGAAACCAACTGATTGGCGCTCACACACACAGCGGCTTTAGTAAATACGAAACATGAGTCGTATCACACCGAGCACATTCACATGAAACTAGCACCTCTGTCTGTCTTCACACCGCGTTCCGTTGCCGGAATTAGCCGCGCGCACGTTCACACAGTTCTCAAACTCCGCAGGCACACTCGCAAGGCACCGACATGCACAGATACACACACACACACACACTCACTCGCACACACTCACTCGCACACACACCTTGGCCCAATTAGATGCAGTGTGTGCGGAAGCCGTCCTCTCTCCCCCCCCGCCCCCCCCTCCCTCCCGGAGCAGTGTGTGTGAGCGCTCCCCGGCAGGTGTCCCTCTCTGTGTGTGTGCCAGCTCCAGAGGTCTTGCTCCAAGTTGTTTGATGTGTGTGTGAGTACAGGGCCAAGCGCAAAAGCGACAGTCCCCACATAGCCCTGCAGCCCCCCGAGGGGGGAAACACACTAGCACACACACACAGACACATACACACACACACACAGACATACACCTGGAGGCCTGGGAACTGGAGCCACTTCAAAGAACCAATCTCACACTCACTCGCTCTACCCTTCACACACACACACTCTCTCTCTCTCTCTCTAGACTCGTATCACTCCCCCGGGATGAGAGAGGAGCGGGGGAGAGGGGGAGAGAAGGGAGAGATAGTGACACAGAAGAAGGGGTGTGGAGACAGGTGGGGAGAGAGCGGGAGGGAAGTAAGGGACAGGGAAAGTGAGAGAGAGAGAAACAGGATAGAGTGAACAGAATGATCGGGGATTGACATAGATTAGGTCACAGCAATGAGGACGAGAAAGAGAGAGAGAGTTGACGCTGCGGAGGGAAAATAAACTGCCGAACAGAGACCCTCTAACACAGTCAGTTGACCGTGATTTATCGCCATTGCAGCAGCGATCGTCATCCCCCCCCCCCACCACCACTCCTCCTTTCCCTTCTCACGCAGCCTCCCTGTCTCCCTGTCTCCAGGCTCGTCCTACTTCTTCAAGGGGAAGGAGTACTGGCGCGTGGTGGGCAGTGACATGGAGGTGGAGGCCGGGTACCCGCGGCCCATAGGGAAGGACTGGCTGGTGTGCACCGACATGCAGTCGGACTCCCCCGCGGGCGAGACCAACGCCACGGACACGAGGCTCCACAGCCGGCACCCCGCCGACCACGCCGAGAACGGCTTCGAGGTCTGCTCCTGCACCTCCGACTCGGCCTCGCCCCTGGGCGCGCGGCCCTCTCTCTCCTCCGCCACCTGCCTGTGGTGGGCGGCGACACTCTGCCTCGCCCTCTCCTCGGCCCCTCTATGATGGAAGCAGTGGGGGGAGGGGCTTCCCGTCGCGGCGGGAAGTGAGGCAGCTGGTGGGCTCAGGGCAAGCGATTGGCCTATCACAAGACTGTTGGTCCAGTCCAGAACCTTGTTTGTTACTCTTTGAATATCTCTGTTGGTATTCCTGTTCTTTTCTGCTGTTATTTATTATACCGATTCCTTTCAAACCATTATTTTGTCGTTAAATGTTAAAGGTCACTTTGGATTGGATTGAATTGGAAACACAGCGATGTATGATCATTCTGGAAAATCTCAATTGAATGAATGAAGTTTACAACAAAAGAGCTTTCTCCCAAGTGTGACTCAGCAGTTTGTCGGCTAAATGGCTGAGATGCTGTTTGCCCGGACGCTTCGCTCCTGCAATCACAACAAGTGCTTTAAGCATCCTCACACACAGACCCCACTGGACTGGTGCCGAGCGCTCTTCACTCTACCGGTAATGTCTGGTTCATCACTCCACCGGTAATGTCTGGTTCATCCCGGTGAATAGGCGCTCGGCTCCAGTAGGCACTGGCTCATTCACTGGGTCTCCAGCATCAGGGCTATCTGGATCAATGCCTCCTCTTAAGACCCAGTCCTCCCTCGACTGCACTCACTTGCCCTTTTGTGACCTTTGCACCTGTCTCTCTCTCTCTCTCTTGTCTCCTTATCAGACAGAGCAGCCAAGTAAAGCACCTGGTTACCAAGGTAACGCTTTACCATGTATTTTTGTAGTGAACACGGACGGATTGTGGCTGAGAGATGCGCATAAGGTGGTTGTCACGATGCCTTGGTCTCCACATGGACCTTCCGCTCGCTCCTCGCAGCCTTCAGTAGAAGAACGCTCTTCTGTCTGGACTGGTCTCCTCCAACATCGACTTTCTGCCAGGAGAAAGAACGTTCCGGAAGGCTGGACCAGAGACGCCGCGGCCAGACCCTTCCTCCACCGACCTCCTGAGGAGAGCAGTCACAACTGGATTTACTAGAACTGTTAAGATATATTTACATCGGTCTATATATATATGTATACAGATATATTTGAAATGAAAGTTCTATGGCAGTTGCAAAAAAAAAAACATTACTGTGTACATTTCAAACCGTGTTTTCTAAGGTGAAGTATTTTTATAGAAAAATAAAGAAGGGTATGACAGCCAGTGGCGGTTGTGTAGTGATTTGGAGCCTTAGGAAGACCGGGCAGAAAGGGGACTTGGCAATAGGACAGCCACAGTCATTGCCTGGCAAACGCTCTAATCCTCTCCTGATCTCTAACACATCAGCTCATGTTCTAGCCGGTTGCTCTTTATGCAAACAATAACAAATCATGCCAATCACGTTTGAAAGCCAAAATCTTCCCCCGTCACGTTTAAAAAGCCATTTTTCATTTGTCTGATATTTATTTGTTCAAGAAATGACATGTTTTTTTTTGTCTTCGAGATGTACTGATTTCTGAGAGCAAGTTTAAACAATGTTGATTCTGGGAATAGAAAATATGTGAGACCACAGACGTTGACTGAAGGATAATATAACATTCGGGCAACATGGACCTTGGGCGTCGAAGCTAAACTTAATATTTGAAGCAGACAGACAACAAGTTTTAAATGGACTGTGTTTATTCCACCCAGATGCTTTAGTCCAACCAAAACAGGAATACTAAACTAATTTCTTTCCTTTTTTTTAAGGTGAAATGGAGTTATTTCATTTTCGCTTAGAGCAGCATTTTCTTTCCTCATGCTACACTTCAGTGGTATTAATTAACTGGCAAGGCGCGCCAGCCATGCCACCCAAGGAGCAGCGGTGCCCACAGGCCCATGCAGCAAGACGAGTCATGTTCCAGTGCTTTCCACTCGTTTCATTTGGGTGGTTTTTAATTAATGAGTCGTTGATGGAACCCTGTGGAGGATCATGGGTATTCTGAGAAAGGTGGAAAAGGGGGGGAAGGGAGGTTTAATAGGAATGCATGGGGAAGAAGACTCATTCGATTCAAATTTTAAAAGCCTATTTCCAAATTCAGTTCCCCCACATGGATTTAAAGTGTTAGATGTGGATAAAGTGGTAAATATGGACTATCCCTATTGTTACAGGATCCTTGTACAAGAGTGGCATTGTGAAGGCTTATTAGTTACACTTTGTGTGAGAGAGAAAGGAAGAAAGAAATCATGGCTGTATTCCTGACTCAAAATTCAATGATTTACGAGTACCATAATAACAGAAACAAAACGTTCTTCCATTGCGCAGACAGGAAGCATATTCTTGCCTATCAAAATAATTACTCTCTTACAGTATAAAATTGAAAGAGAGGTCTTGTTATGCCAGCTCAATGAGATCCAAAAAAAACACAGAGAGAATGGGAAGGTGGTACAATTGGGAAGGTTAAGAGGGTGTCCGTGACAGTGGGCTTTCAACAGTTGGAGAGACAGTCTTCTGGAACCTTCCTCAGTCTCACTTCCTCCCCTCCTCACCCAGCTGTGCTTGCACCTGCAGGCTGAACAGGGCCCTAGGGTTAGACAGGTGGGTGCCTCACATCTAACCACTGATTACACGTTTGTGGGGGGGGGGGGGGGGGTTAATAGACCACGTAGCATTGCTGTGATTAGTCTTAACCACATGATGACACCTAGAGTCCATTCATCAAACCACAACTTGGGGACAGCCACCCAGATGCGACAGGGAGAACCAATCGATCACCCCCCCACCCCCCCCCGCCGAGGCTTCAAAACGCTGCTTCTCAGTCAACCCCAGAACTATGACCGGCGGAGCAGCATGTGTGAAGGTATTGATTAGGGGACGCATGAAGGAAGCTTACAAGAAATTCCAACAGCTGCTCTTTTGATTAGCCGTCTGCCCCCGAAACACACACTGCATTGGAAGAAGGAGCTGGATCGTCAACAGCGTTGGATGCACGCGTTTGCAGGACTAACCCAACCGAATGGCTCATGCTCATGCGCTGTGTGGCTGTTCTCTCATGCACAGCAAAGTCACCCGCGTGGAAACTCCGGAGTGACTCGGAATGCGAGCGTAGATGCTCTGGTACATAGGTGCAACACGGCGAATGCAGACTAACGTCTGGCTTCCGCAGTTGTTAGATGATGAGACGTTTAGAGAGCCTCCTCTCCAGCTCTTCAGCAGTCAGGAGGACCTCGGCTCTGGATCCTCTCTTCCCTCCTCCCCCTGGCGCGGCACCCCACACGGTGCACAGCTGGCGGAGTTAACACACCTTCCTCCAGTTCAGGTACTTTGATCTCAATTTCACAACACCCCCCCCCCCCCCCACCACCACCACCACCCCTCTACCAAATCTGCCCCCCAATAGTGGGCCTATAGAGGCTGGTACACTGCCACGTGTGTGTGTGTGTGTGTGTAAGCCTTTCTACATTGTGTGTCTCACTGAGCAGAATGGTGGGCATGGTTCAGGCATGGCATTAATCACGCTATAGGCTAGTGCTTTGGGGGGGAGCTTTTGACTCGAGCACAATTGTGCTTTAGTCAAGTGTGCTCGGTCACAAGGGCTTGGGCTGGGCAAAGGCTTCGCTGTGAGGCAAGACTGGTCGGGATCGGAAGGTGCGTGAGTGGATTACTAAACTAGAGGGAGTTTCAGGAGCTAGCACAAAGATGTAGTTAGGATCACCCTACTCCTCTGCACTCAGACACTCTAACTTGCTCTGTGTGTGTGTGTGTGTGTGTCTGCTTGGGTGTGTGTGTGTGGAGGAGAATCATGAACCAGCGACATTTCAGGAGAAGCTGGGCCAAGCTGAATCACCTCCCCCGATCACCCTTCTCGACGTTCCTCACGTTTGTTCCCTGCCGTGCCCTCCGAAACACCAGCTGCACCTGTCATTCTCCTGGGCTCTCACTTTGGAAAACCTCTACTGCCCTCTTCTGATAGCTATGTGCACTGCAGTACCATTAGGCCTTTCGTAATCTTCAACCTTCTGTCGCTTCTCCTCAGCTCTAACCAGCACTTCAGTCTTCTTCTCTCGCACGGTGAGCACAAGTGCGCACATTTCTGGCACCAATGGATCTTGGCCTGCAAGGGGGCCTGAATTGGGATTCAGGTAGAATTAAGTTATACTGTAGGCAATGTAATAAACTGACAATGCAGCTTAAAAGACAATCAAAATCGGATTATGCCTTGATATGTTGTTGTCTAGCCTGCCTGTGATGTAGAAGTCTTCACCCCTCTTTGCTGTGATTTTTTTTCCCATCTCTTTTCATTTCTCGTAGAATTTCTTTTTTCAGAACTTCATTTCCTCTGCCCACCTCCCAATCATATCCTCCAGTATTCGTTTTTTACGTTTTCCACCAACTGAATCTCCGTTTTCATTTTTCTTCCCTTTCTCTCTACCCAAGCTCCTTCCTTACCTCATCAAGAATCTGCTTTAAAAGCACAATTAATATATCTCTTTTGCTATTTGTAGCATTGTGTTGTCATACCACCATACTTCGCAAAGTCTTTCAAAGAACAAAATCATTGAAGTTTCACTTTCAAGAAAAGAAAGACTATTTGACAGTCTAGTCCAGGGGTGTCGAGCTCCGGTCCTCGAGGGCCGCTGTCCTGCATGTTTTAGATGTTTCCCTGATCCAGCTCACCTGATTCGAATGAATGGTCGTTATAACAACCCTTTTAATTGAATCAGGTGTGTTGGAGCAGGGAAACATCTAAAACATGCAGGACAGCGGCCCTCGAGGACCGGAGTGCGACACCCCTGGTCTAGTCTATATACCCACGACCGCCAGATGTCGTCTTTTTTGTAATGTTCTATTCGAGTTTTCTTTATGCTAGAATTTGACCACTTACTGTTGTCGGCTATGTTTTACGGTTTGGTATTTTGATTCACTTCTACTCGTTCATTATGCTTTTGAAAGGAATGTATTTGTAAAAACCTTTGAATAATAAATAAAAAAATAAATGAAACACATAGAAAATATAGGCTAGATCATTCAAAATACTTTCAATTATGCTGAATGCTACCAATTTCATTTCGTCAAAAAATAGTAGACGGAATACTTAATCATGATGTATTGGTAAAGAGCTAGTTGCCTGCTGGGATACGGAATTATTAGCTAGATTAGCTAGCAGGCTACTGTTAGCTGGCTAACGTCAAGCTCCAAGAAGCCAAGTAGATCTGCACAGCTTCCTTTAACACGTCAAAATACAGATGTAGATCTGAGCATGCGCTGTGTTGCAGAGTCTGCAAAGCTGTCTCTGGAGAAGGTCTTTGTTGAGGACCAGCGAAAGAAAAGGATTGGACTGTTCGCTGTAATGTTTTATTGAATCGGAAATACTGGAAACATTGACACACGCAGTTGTCAATGATCGTGTATTGTCATTTTGTTAATACTTAATTTATTTAGTTCATTGCGACTGAGCGAAGCTGGCTTTCCTCTGTATACAAACAAACCTAAGGCTAACAATTTAAGGTGGCACATCAAAGATTTTTTTGACACAGTCATTTTCTGAATATAATAGGGTCAACGCTGTAGTAAATACTGGGAATAATGAATTGCTGAAAGGAGCTGGACTCCTTCATATTTCACTTGCTAACATGAGAGAAGAAAGTCATTTCACGGGAAAGAAGCTGATGGCAAGCGAAAGAAGGGGTCAACTTTCCTGCTGTCTCGACTATACGGAGGAGAAAGTGACAGCGAAGAGAAGCGACCTGCGACAATACGGCCCTTTTCATTTGATCTCGAAGTAAAATTTGGTCTGGAGACATGGAGACTGTGGGGAAATTTGAGTTCAGCAGAAAGGACTTGATAGGGCATGGCGCCTTTGCAGTGGTGTTCAAAGGAAAACACAGAGAGGTAAGGAGTTTCGTGATTATTGTTATTGTAAGTCAAAAGGTCGTTGTAAACATGCCAGGTCATTGTTTTTTTAATGCATCCAAGATAAAAACATATGTTCGAGGACATTTTGGTTGTTGTCCCAGTACGACCTTAAGAGGCCTGGATGTGCAAGAAAACGTTGGCTAAAACATAACAATGATGTATGGATGTGTTCCGTCACAGCTTGCATTTGCGAAATCAAAACATAAGAACACTATTAATAATGTAAGTTGTTTTGGGGTAGTGGATTTTAGTTAATTTTGGGGTGAGGGCCAAAAAAACATTTCTCCAATGCTCTCATGCACAAGCAACTGCAAGCGTTTCCATGATATCCTTGGGGCTGAAAGACAATTGTTATGACGTGACGTGCTCAATATTCAATGTTCAACAGTGCAAAAGCATCACCTCAAAAGCATGTAAATAATTGCCATCATTATGTTCAAATTGTGGTGTCCAGTTATACAATCTGATGTTATACAATAGTCTTATGTGATGCAAAATGCAAGCAAATACATTTGGTGTCTTTAGAAAATGCATAGTCATGAATGTGCTGAGCTTACAATCAACATGTTTGTTTGCCCCTAGAAACATGACTGGGAGGTGGCAGTAAAATGCATTAACAAGAAGAACTTGGCCAAATCTCAGACTCTTTTAGGAAAAGAGATCAAAATACTAAAGGTAGGCTGCTGGTTATATTGAGTGGGATTGTGGGACCTTTTTGAATGAATAACGTAAAATACGCTCTCTCTTTTCACTTCCCAGGAATTAAAACATGAGAACATCGTTGCATTACATGACTTTCAGGTATGTAATATCAGTCCATCGTGTTATTGAATAAGCATCACTTGTTTCATGACCATATCATTCTTAGGATCTAATCAGTCCATGTTGGCGAAGTAGAACAGTTGTGTACTGGGTGTTAAATGCTCATTTTACTTGACCCACTTTGGCACACTTGACACAAGAAATTGCTTTTAGTGACAATCAAACTGCATTGACCCAGTAGCCAAGATGGTTCAGACCCATGGGGATACACACTTCTATTTAGCCATTATTCTTCTAAAGTGGGAACATATTGAGATAACATTTGAAAGTGATCCCATTGTCTTCCTCAATCATGCTTTGTATCAGACAGGAAATCAGCAGTTTTCCTCAGCATGGTTACCTCATGTTTTTAAACATACATTGATCTAACTCCCCTTGACAAATACATAAATGCATGGCCTGTGTACAGTCTTGTGAGGTGTTTGTGAACTAGACCACGTCGAGGACCTCATCACCTATGCCCGGGCCCCTTTTTATCCAACTGGCTCTAATATTTGCATAGCTCTCTACATTTTCATGTAACCGACGCAGTTTCTATGGAGACACGGCTGTCTAGGTACAGCTTACGTGGTAAGTCACCGACGGTGACTTGTATGGGTGCTGTTTTTCAAAGCCCTCTGGTCTAACCTGTTATGACACAGGTAATGCCTGTCTCTTGTACTGTAGGCTAATTAACCTACAGGCAGAACTTCTGTCAAAAGGCGAGACAACACAAATGGTGAGGGCTGGTATTCCCTGCTACTTAGAAAGTTCTTCATCTAATGCATTGTTTTCGGCCAGCTGGCAGATGGTCCTGTTTCAGTTAAGCTGCTCTGTAGCGAGTGCTAGGTGGATGTGATGTGGTGGAGATCTGCAAATGCACTGCCGTCTGAATGAGATTCATGACCCCCTCCCTCCCCCCCACACACGCCCACACAAACAAACCCAATCTCCAAGGTGCCCACATACAGCCATCTGTCTGCAAGAGCTGCTTCCAGGAGGTCGTTAGAGCAGGTGCACAACGTCCAAACTAAGTGCTTGATGCGTTCGCCATTGAAAGTGACACGGGAGGGGGGGGATGATGTCACAAACGAATCAACTGTTCAGCAACGGCTCAAGATACTTGCATGCGCTTCCTTATCAGAAAACCAGTGGGACATATCATGTAGGGTGGAGAATAGACGTCTCACAGCAGGAATGTTGCCTTCGTGAATCAGTTACAAGCTTCTTAGCCCAGTGCTGTTCATGTGTTTGGCACACAACAATCTGTGCCATTGCTAACTACTGAATGATCTCATTGTACGTAGATTTCGATCTTCATAATATGACTGTCACCCAAGGTTTCCCAATGGGAATTTCAAACACATGTTGTCTTTATTGTCAGTTGAAAGGACAATCTGTAACATGTAGGCCGCACATTCTAGATAGTTCGAGGGGTTTTGAAGTGTGCGTGTTGGGATAAAGCAGAGCTTCTATCACTGTGCCCGAGGTGGCCTAGACTGTGCTGTTGAACTCAAGTTTTCCCCCCATGTATACATTTGAGGTTAAACATTGTTATCTAGTTGTCGGCCGCATTGACAGAATGGCATCTTGATGAGTCTGGGCAGGCCTCTCCCGTAAGGCCGCTCAGTCACACCCTGAGATCCTGGTACTCTGTCGGTTAAGCTGATTCATATGATGAGTCCCCTTTAAAAGTGAGTCAGATAGTCAGATAGCTGAGCGGTGAGGGAGTCGGGCTAGTAATCAGAAGGTTGCCGGATCGATTCCCCGCCGTGCCAAATGACGTTGTGTCCTTAGGCAAGGCACTTCACCCTACTTGCCTCGGGGGGAATGTCCCTGTACTTACTGTAAGTCGCTCTGGATAAGAGCGTCTGCTAAATGACTAAATGTAAATGTAATGTAAAACCTTGACATATATACTGCTTCATAGTTTTTTTGGGGGAGGGAACAGAAATGGTGTCACAGGTCCCCAGTGTAAAGGCTGTGACACATTGTGTAACCCAGTTGTTGATTAGAACACGAGGAGCTGCCTATTTGGACGGGCTCCCGTTAGATGAAGTAGGCCATTGAACGAGGCAATTGTCACACCCTCCGCGCTGTTTGTTTTTGCTCGCTCCGGCAGTAAACACATGCAAAAGGCACGGCCTGTTGTCACGTCGTAGCCCCTTTGCAGGATTCACAGCTCCCATCAAACGGCTGACACACGGGCACTCCTGCGGGGCGCGCTCCCTCATGGTCGTGATGCGTGTCTCCGTGCACAGCTGACGCTTGTGGTTTCTCTGCTCTAGCTTTGCCGTCGTGAACAAGAGCCACGCTACGCCATGGCGCGCTAATGAGTTCACATCACAGTGAGAGCAGGGTGCATGGGTTTCCCAGGCGAAGCACAGGGAAAACCAGATGGCTGGATGGATGGCTTGTCGGACGGTTGTTATCTCCCGCATGGCAGAAAGAGAGGACTCCGTGGGCGCTGACTCAGCAATGCTTTGCGTTGAGATCGAGCAGTGCCGAACGTCCTGATTGGCTGTCGCAAGAGCCCCAGGAAAAGGAGAGAGCGGAGGGTCATCTGTTGCTATGTGATAACAGGGCATTTTCAAGTGGGCTCCAGTCTGACTTGTTTTTCTAAGGCCTGTGCCAGTGAAGTTCTTGGAAAGGAGAGCGAGAGAGAGAGAGTGAGAGAGAGAGAGAGAGAGAGAGAGAGAGAGAGAGAGAGAGAGAGTGAGAGAGAGAGAGAGAGAGAGAGAGAGAGAGAGAGAGAGAGAGAGAGAGAGAGAGAGAGAGAGAGAGAGAGAGAGAGAGAGAGAGAGAGAGAGAGAGAGACGTTTGCCTTCTTTTTTCTGGCCTCTTTGTAACCTGTTTGTTGTGTTTGGTAATAAATTGGTTTCTGTTTATAACATACAGATGTCTTTCACTCGATTTCAAATGGCATTGTCAGCAAAGTCAAGGCCTCTCTGAAAAGTCTAATAGGTTCCAAGCTCAATGTTAATAAAACACTTTGCCGTCAATGTTTGCTTGAGTAAAGCTACATGCAGAAGTCTCATTTTTTTATTGCAGTCCTTCATTGAATCCACACCCTTAAAGGCAATTAATCTTCCCAGTTGCTGTGGGGTGAGATTATCAACTCCTGAATGGAAATTTCCTGTTTCCACATCTGCAGCAGACCCCATGTCTGTGGCTCTGTCATGCTAATTAGCTGAGGATTAGATGTGACTTTAGTGTTCCTTTCCCCTCAACAGTTTCCACAACAAGCTCTGCTACATTGTTGTTAACCTTGTGCCTTTACCTTGTGCCTAAAGACAACATTTGAGGAAGCTGTTGTGAGCTGTTGTGAGCTGTTGTGAGCTGTTGTGAGCTGTTGGTCTGTATTGGCTGGCCTGATTGTTGATCCCCATCATCTTTAGCTGAATGAACATGCTGACTCATCCAATCGCTTTGGCGTGGTTTACATTTTGTCTGTCACAACAGGCAAGGCTTTTTGAGTGACCCTATCGACCTCTCTGTCCTGGTGCATGTTAACCCTCTGTGACCTGCATGCACATGCCTTCCACCCATCACCTTTACACAATCGGACTGCGGATTCATAGGTCTGGAGAAGCATAGGATAGGATTTATGTCAAAATTATATACCCATAGGAAGGCTTTTGGATACAAAAATATTTATGTGAACCATTTTAACTGTTTCTAGGTTACCTTATGTCACTAAACACAAGCTATAAACAAATATAAATAGTGTCAAGAAACACTATATTTTAGTGTTTTGTTTATTTACTCGTCGAACATTTGAGTTCTGACATTTGTGACTGGCCTTCTTTTTATCTATTTTTTTCCGGTTTTCATCGTCCCTCCCTCTTTTCTCACCA
The DNA here is from genome assembly GCF_021917145.1 of Hypomesus transpacificus. Classification (NCBI taxonomy): domain Eukaryota; kingdom Metazoa; phylum Chordata; class Actinopteri; order Osmeriformes; family Osmeridae; genus Hypomesus; species Hypomesus transpacificus. Next base: position 132,820 of record NW_025813796.1, read on the forward strand.
TGTCTTTTCTCTTTTTAGGAAACAGCCGGTTCTGTGTACCTGGTCATGGAGGTAAGCCTGCTTTCTGTCTGTGCCTAACTCCTGTTGCTGTGTCGGCTACACTCTGAGGAGGCTCTCGCCCAGACTAGTCTGGCCCTGGCCCTGACTAGTCTGTCTCTGGCCCTGACTGTAATGAGCTGTGACTCCTAGCTACCAGGGAATGTCAACAGCAGAGAAGATAATGAACACTTAGCTTAGCTTCTCATAAGCTCTTTGATTGAAGGGAAATTGGATGTTTGTAAAAAAATAAATAAGTGGAAGTGGCACACTGAATGACTCGAGACGTGTTGTCACATCAGTAATGCTACACCGTCATGTAGCCAGGGCCACCTCTCTGTCAGCATGGTCGACATTTAATTGTAGAGCCCTTTTTACAAGCTACGTCACAGAGAGACCCATAGAACTGCACCTAAACCGACAGAACCCTCAGAAGACGACCAGAGAATGTCAGACACTTCAAGGACTTGTGTGTCTTTGAATTATTCAGACTTGGTGCGCGTTACCTCTTGCAAATGCGAGCTTTGTTAACCGTATTCTCTTTTATGTCTTTGTCCCTCTCTGTCTCTTTTCTCTCTCTCTCTCTCTCTCTCTCTCTCTCTCTCTCTCTCTCTCTCTCTCTCTCTCTCTCTCTCTCTCTCTCTCTGTCTCTCTCTTTCTGCCTGTATGTCTCTCTCCCTCTCTGTCTCTCTCTCTTTCTGTCTGTATGTCTCTCTCTCTCTCTGTCTCTCACTCTCTCTCTCCCCCCCCCCTTTTTCCTCCCTCTCCAGTACTGCAATGGGGGTGACCTGGCAGACTATCTCCACTGTAAGTGAACTGTTTCATCTATCAAAGCCAACTGAGCCTCTTACTAGAATTGGATGGGCTTTCTATTACATTTGGTTAATGCGAAAGCCGACTAATCAAAGCAGTCGCATTCTGGTAGGTCAGATCCGGAGAGTGAACGGAATATATATTTCCGAATTGTGGTCTCGAAACAAGCCTACGTGAGAATACTCGAGTACGACCAGGATGAAAGGGGACGTTACGTAACGGAGGAACGAGGGTGGCCGTATAAGCTTGACCAGAGCTCAGAGTAACCCATTCAGAGCTTTCACCGGGTTGTTTATTTTGGAATCCTGTGCCTGTGGGTTTGTAGGAGGGAGACAGGATCAGGTTTGGTGTTTCTGTTAGGTCGGGAGGACGTGAGCCAGAGCTAAGCTGTCTGAATTGGACAGACAGTTGGGGGAGAGGGTGGGACTCTGACATAGCACCATGTCTGGCCAGGGGAACAGACTGCAGGGAAGGGGGGGGGGGGGGGGGGGGGGGGGGGGTCTGCTGAGTCAGGAAAGAGGAAGTTGGAAGGAGAAAGAGAATGCCTCATTCTTGCCGGACTGCAGTCAGTGGATATATTTGGTTCAGTAAAATGAAGTCGCTATTTCACATTACGCTGTTGACCGCGCAACACTCACCGAAATAGAAAAGTTATGTACTTAAGAGGGCTGTCTTTTTCCGAGGTTTGAATAGTCAAATAGACGTTGATTCTTCTTTGTGTGAGTTGTCTCCTTGTCTCCCTCTCTCGCCCCGGTGCCCCTCTCACCCTGTGTCCCTCTCTCCCACAGCTAAGGGAACCCTTAGTGAGGACACCATCAGGGTGTTTCTGCAGCAGATAGCAGGGGCCATGAGGGTGCTGCAGACCAAGGGGATCATCCACCGTGACCTCAAACCCCAGAACATCCTGCTCTCCTACCCTGCAGGTCGCAAGTCACACTCCACCAACACCTGCATCAAAATAGGTGTGTGTGTGTGGATGCCTATCTATCATGTTTGCTATCACATTCGTTCAAGTAAGAGTTCATCTTGCAGGAAGAAGACACATTAAGCTCCACATGATTGAGATGTTTTATTGCTCATCCACCTCCTGTGGCGTACAAAGGCCTTCGTACAGATGAGATGAAACCCGGGGTGTCTTTTTAAAAGGTCTCCTTCCATCAATCTCTCCCTGGGGCATTTATCCTCCTGTGTTACTGGTGTGAAGGATGAAGCCGGCCTCAGTCACACTCACAACACAGTGATATAATCGTCATTGCTCTGCTGAAACTTGTTTTGCTCCCACACCACACCACACACCAACTCACAGGATCCCGTTTAGAGGAAAAACCAGCTTGGTGTCCTACTTTAGTGGGGTAATATTTCACACTCATTCATGTCCAATTTTGAGCAGTGACACTCTTGTTCATTGTTTCCTACCTTGGATTTGTGATATGTGGAACAACCACTAACATGTAAGCTGTTAAACACCAGTATGAGGTGTTCTAATGTGGTTCGAGTGTTATGTTTAGCAGGAGAGCATTTAGAAGAGGTTTTAAAACACGTATTTTTCTCTCTTCCCTTGTCTGTAGCTGACTTTGGGTTCGCCCGATACCTCCAGAGCAACATGATGGCAGCTACATTATGTGGGTCCCCCATGTACATGGTAAGGACCCGCATCCCATCCTCTCACTGACCAAAAACCTCCCATCGTCTTTCACGTGTGTCACTGCAAAATGTGTCCCCCGTTCCTTCCCCCGGTGCGCCAGGCTCCGGAAGTCATCATGTCTCAGACCTACGATGCCAAGGCTGACCTGTGGAGCATAGGAACCATCGTGTTCCAGTGTCTGACCGGGAAGGCCCCTTTTCAGGTGAGCACAGACGTCGACCTGGGTTTGGTCCTTGTGGATGACCGTGCTCCCCTGTGAAGTCAGAGCACACTCCTTCCTTGTTCCTTCTGTGTTATCTCGTTTGGGATGTACAGACATGACTGTCATCTGTTCTGGCTGTCTGATCCAGCAGGCTGCCGTAGCTTTTTTCTTCTTCCAGATCATGTGAGACCTGGTAAATACTAGCTAGAGTTCAAAGGCTGTTTGTCTGGTTTCTCCTAAGGCTGTTTGGGAGATCAAGACATGGTATCTGTAAATCAAAGGAAACAGGAATGTTTTTTTCCTTCTAGAGAGTAAAGTACTGTACACAGTCTAAACTGGCCCAACAGGATTCCTTTCTCATATCTATACCTTTGTTGGCTTAGTACACACAACACAGACACTCATGAAGCAGCACTATTTAGTACAGTAATTGATGCTTACTCCACAGGCCAGCAGTCCTCAGGACCTTCGGTTGTTTTATGAGAAAAACAAGAACCTCAGCCCTAAGTAAGTCCCTGAGAGGTGTGTGTGGGTGTGTGGGGGTGTGGGTGTGTGTGTGCGTGTTTGTGTGTGTATGTGTGTGTGTGCCCGTGCCTAACCAGAAAACACCCATCCCTTTCCCTTCCCATTCTAGTTTTTCAAATCAGCTAATGCCTTTCTTGATAGATAGTGGCATTACAGCCTTTGTGATTATTACAGTCCATTACCTCCACTGATGACTAATGTTCTGCGGATCTAATGGAAGAATGATGCAACCATACCACACGCGTGTTCTATACTATCATCTCCTCTATGATTAGCTCTGCTGACATGAATCGTCTATTTTGGTGGGAGAGGACTTTAGGCCCCGTGGTCAGTTTATTGTACGTTTTATAGATTTAAAGATAATACTAGGAGCATGGGCCATGTTTCTTGTTTCATCTGTATTTATGTGTGTGTGTGTGTGTTCCTCCCTCTCCAGCATCCCCAGAGAGTCCTCATGCCACCTGAGGCAACTGTTACAGGGTCTCCTCCAGCGCAACCACAAGGACCGCATGGACTTTGGTCAGTAGGACCCCTCACTCACGACACCGACGCATCCATGCGTCGAGCTTCGACCCGAGGGTTGAGCAGTGGATGCTCAGTGGGAAAATCGAGCACCCTGTAGACTCTCTATGAGTTGACACCGGTTCTTTGGGTCTCTTTTGTGGCGGCCATTCATGTCGTTGTTCTGTTCCCATCTCTTTCAGACGAGTTTTTTCGTCACCCTTTCCTGGAAGCCAGCTCATCGATGAAGAAGAGTGAGTCTTTCTGCGTTCCTCCCTGGCCTTATCGACATATCTGTTAGCGTTTGATACCGACCTGTTACTTAAAAGTCCTGTTTGATAAAACGCGGAGAAAAAAACAAAACATCTATCGACTATGTGTCTCTGTGCGTGTTTTTAACCACAGCGACTCCTGTTGTTACCATGACTGGCTTTCCAAGCTCACCATCAGCTAGTTCTTGTAGCAGTTCCTCCACTTCACACCTGGCTTCACCTCCGGTTAGTGTTTGTGTGTGTGTGTTTGTGTGCGTGTGTTTGTGTGTGTTTATATGGGAGTCAGGTGGCTGAACGGTGAGGGAGTCGGGCTAGTAATCTGAAGGTTGCCAGATCGATTCCCGGCCATGCCAAATGACGTTGTGTCCTTGGGCAAGGCACTTCACCCTACTTGCCTCGGGGGGAATGTCCCTGTACTTACTGTAAGTCGCTCTGGATAAGAGCGTCTGCTAAATGACTAAATGTAAAATGTAAATGTATATATACAGTATCAGGTCATACAGAGTGCAGAGGAATGGTGAGGGTGAGTCTCTGTGATAAACCATGCATGGGGCCTGTGCCTCAGCACAGCCATGTTGTAATCTCTTGCAGATAAAGAGGAGTTTAAGGACCAGCTGACTCAAAGATCTCACAGCTGTCTCCCAGCTGTCCTTAACGGAAGCCTCTCAGGCCACAGCTACTGTTTAACTGTGAGCACTGTAGTGTAGCACTGCAGGTATCTGTGATGAGGCCACGTAATATGATACCAGAGCATGGTGGTGTGGTCTGTGGCTTGCGGGCCTTTTGGCACAGATTGTCAGGCAGACGGGTTTGCTAAATGTAGGCTACTGCGTGTGTGGATTGTTTGTTTTCGATTGGTGTTGTGCATTGAATCTTTCCGAATCCAATATTGGTCAAATGCCATTTTAATCAACTTACCATGAATAATTGCAGTGTTTTTTTGACTGTTTCAAATGGAAACATGGGTGAAATGGGTTAGATGCTAATGAGTTTGATGCTAATGTCTTAGATACTATTGTGCTAGATGCTAATGGTCTAGATGCTATTGTGCTGGATGCTAATAGTCTAGATGCTAATAGGCTGGATGCTAAATAGCTAAAGGTTGGCTATAGTCTAAATGGTCATTTGCTCCTGCTCTGTGCCACTGCAGCAGTCCCTGGCTGAGGTCCAGCAACACCGTGCCAAGCCCCTGGCCTCCCCTACCCAGGATGCACCAGGCTTCCTCCTCAAGGACTCGTCTGGGGGGGGCGGCAGCAGCAAGAACTCCTCCTGTGACACCGACGACTTTGTCATGGTTCCCGTTCACTTTCCCAGTAAGCACACTCATAGTATAGAACAGGAGTGAGTTCATTTAGCCCTGCTTTGTCATCAAGTTTTAGGAGTGGAGGTCTACAGGCCGAAACACTCGAGCCTGACAATCTATCTGGCACAGCAGGGGTCAAAGGGGTCAAAAGTTAACTCTAACCTTTCTTTCTGTGGTTTCTCAGCTGGAGAGCTGACATGTGAAGAGCCTTCTGGGAAAATGCTGCAGGACAGCCTGATGACCAGCAGGTGTGTGTTTGGGACTTCAGTCTCAAACAGTTGGCACAATACAATACAACGTTTTAATTGGTTATTCAAAAAAAAACGTTTTTCACCCTCTTCAGCTCTCTTCTGGCCTCTTGTGGGCTGGGTAGCCAAGGCAAGACTCCGCCCCTGTCTCCCTCCAACAGTGGGGCCCCCTGCCCTGTCAGGTGAGACCAGGGCTGCAGCAGAGCTGGGTGAAAATGGTGGACGCGAGGTTCCAACTTTACATTACATTTACATTTATGCTCAGGAGTAGACGCTTTTATCCAAAGCGACTTCCAAGAGAGAGTTTTACAAAAGTGCATAGGTCACTGATCATAACAACGAGATAGCCCCAAACATTGCGGGTAGCCAAACGTGAAGCATACATTGTGAAACCAAATAAGTCCCAAAGGGAAGAACAATAAGAGCATTTAGTTAGACAAGTTACAATTAAACAGCAAGAACCTCAAAAGTGCAAGAGTGTACCCGTGGAAAAAGCAGGCAACACTAATGTATTTTCACAGCAAGTACAATAATAAGACAATATTGGTTACAACAAACCAACAAGAGCAACAAGTCTCTCAACAGTTTAGCTTTAGAAGCTATTACATTTTAGAAGCTATCAACTGTGTATGTATGCGCATCCTACAATTACCATTTTCAAGCAAGGTGTTGGACTAATTCCTTGACATTTACAACCTTCTACTCTAATCAAGTGGAATAAACAGCATTGTAGCATTACAGTGCTTATTTCCCTTGATTAGAGCTTTAGAATACTTGTCAACCAACTGGCTCAGTGTATGACAATTCAGATTATCCTGGCAACAAAGCTGTCTCTGGTTTAAAAAGCGATTACAACCATGATACTGTAATCTGAGGGGGTCAATTGGTCAACATATAATAAGCACCCTAACCCTTGTTCCTCTTCACAACCCACTTTACACGTCCATCCAAACCTCTCACTCGTGTCATTGTTCAAAGAATTCTCTCCTTTTTTGCCGTTCATACTTTGCGGGGTACAGTGAATAGTTAATTGTAGTTAACGCTCCCTCCTCTTTTTGGCAGGCCAAGCGAGTTCTCGGCAAGCAACTGTGGTAACTATGGAAACTATCGCCAGTCGGTGCCCATTCCAGTTCCCACTCAGGTCCACAACTACCAACGTATGGAACAGAATCTACACTCCCCCAGCCAGGATAGTTCACCCAGGTCAGAACACACAAACACACACACGCACGCTGTAGGGAATTCTCTGCACAACACATGAGGAGCAAACTTGTCAAAACAGACAAACGCTCGCTTGCTATTTTTAGTGTCGTCGTTTTCCCACCGTTTCCTGCTTGACTTCATCCTGACACGTTACTGTAAACAATCAGTAGCGCTCTCGTCCAAACATGTCTCTCTCTCCCCTTCACTGTCTCCCGTCCTGGCCAGGCTGTCCACCCAGGTGCACCGCTGCAGCAGTAGAGGCTCCCTGGGAGTCGTCAGGACCGGCCCATCTCCAGCTTACTCAGCGGGCCACGGGGCAGCCGCGACCCCCCGCAGACTCTCAGCAGGCGGGGCCCGGCCCTTCCAGCTTTCCCCTCAAGGTATGGAAGTCACAATCGCTAACCTGCTGGAACGGGAGAGGGGATGTGCTCGCTTTTTATCTCCCTTCTTTCCTTCCTTCCTTCTCTCTCTCTCTCTCTCTCTCTCTCTCTCTCTCTCTCTCTCACCCCACTTTGATGCTACCTTGTACGAGAAATTGATAAACCAAGGATGATTCTGTCACGTATTTGACCATGGGGTTTAAACATTAACTTGATCTGTCCTTGTAAGTCTGTATTGTTTGGATGGGTGTGGTTTGGTTCACATTTTTCACATTCCATGTTTCAAGTCCTTTATTTGGGGTGTTTATTGTTGTGTGCACCCTATAACCTTTCTCCTTTACCTCCTACCCAGCTCCCCAATTCCATGACTCCCGGACGCCCTCACAGCGGCAGCCAGGCCTGGGCACCCGGCTCCACAGCGCCCCCTGTCTCCTGGAGTGCGCCCGCGGCAGCAGGCAGAAGATCAAGAAGCAGCACTCGGACCCAGTGGGGGTCACCCACGCAGGCTTGATGGCGGTCCGACCCCTGCACTCCTCTCCCAGGCTGAGCGAGCTCATGCAGCGGAGCCCCCTCCCCACCATCCTGGGCTCCCCCTCCAGGGTAAGGCCTCACACCGGGGTTGGTTTACATTCCACTTCTTCTTCTTTTTTCCCCTCAAATGTCTATCTGTGTATTTTGCTCGAATGAAGTACTATACCACATGGTGATGGATGACAGTCTTGTGTCCGGTCCACAGACTATCCCTCCGTTCGAGTTCCCCAAGCCCCCCAGTTCCCCCAACCTGGTGACCTTCCTGGCCCAGCAGGGTCTGGTCCTGGGAGCTGTTGGTGGCAGGCCTTCCTCTGACCAGAGAGAGCTCGCTCTTCCCCCTGGTGGCCAGGCCACTCATTACATCGCCATGGTGGAGGACGGCAAGGGCTTTTGCAGGTCAGAGACAGGCTAACATTTGTAGGGAATCGGCAAGGAGGAAAGAGAGATGGTTCTTTTGGAGGAAAGAGAGATGGATCTTTTGTTTCGATGAGTTTAGGCTTTTTTTCAGCGTTCTGTGGCACTCTTGTTGTCCTACCTCCGTGCGATCTCCAGGTCCCAGAGTGCCGGCCGTCTGTCTGACATGCTGCTAATGGCTGCCTTCGGGACACCACCTGGTGACAGGGACAGCACTGAGAACCTCAGCTCTGACCGAGCCATCGACATCATAGGTAAGTCCAGGCTCTGTGTAAATGCAGCTTTGTTTAAGGTTTCGTAGGAGTCAGATGGCTGAGCGGTTAGGGAATCGGACTAGTAATCTGAAGGTTGCCAGATTGATTCCTGGCCGTGCCAATTGACGTTGTGTCCTTGGGCAAGGCACTTCACCTGTACCTTCACCCTGTACTTACTGTAAGTTGCTCTGGATAAGAGCGTCTGCTAAATGACAAATGTAAATGTATGAATGTTAAGATGGTTCGTCTTTGTAGGATTAAAGGTCCCTGAACTTTATTTGTACAAGAGTTTCACCACAAAACGAGATAAAAGGGTGTGGATCACATTGTGTCTAGATGAGATAAGTTTGGGTCCCGTGCAAGTTCACCTGGAGACGATACAGAGATTTGCTTCAGGGCAGTGTTAGCCTTTCACTGTTGAGTCATCTTTATGGTTCACTGGCTGCAACAGCAGCACATTTTATAAGGTAAAATGCTTATCTTAGTGGGTCAGTCAACATTGTTGAGTATTGTCGGGAAAATGGCAGAATGGAATTTATATTTATTTCGATGATAACAGAAACTAGGACATTTGACTAACATTACATCTCACACAAACTTTTACTTAGTGTGTTTTCACAGTGGTGTGACCTGTTGGTTTAAGTTAATATTGTTTCATTTCCTTGTATTATTATCTACTGTAAGGCTTTCATTGAGTTGTAGGTACAACTTTATCAAATAGGTAAACTGACAAAAACTCTTTTACACCAGATGTATACAGAATGATCTCGATTGCACGTAGGTCAATATTGTGCCTCCCTCATCGGCCTAGCTTTGTCTGCTTGTCCCCCAGCGCCCCCTGGTGGTGGCGGAGCAGTGGTGGCAGGCTCTGGAAGTCCAGCTAAGGTGGTGTTCACAGTGGGCTCCCCATCCAACAGTAGCACACCGCCCCAGCCATCTCGCAACAGGAAGTACTCCGGTGAGTGGCATAGCAGCAAGACTGCGTTGTGTACATTTTGACCAATGAAAACGTTTTAAAATGTATTTTCGGTTGAAGGGGACACTGATACTGTACAATGATAACAGGCAGTGGTTCCTAAACTATAAGTTGGTTAGCTTAGTTAAGAGCTTCGTTCCCTGAAGCAAGTCCATGACCGTCTCCCTCCTGTGCCAGGCTCCTCCAGCTCTGTCAGCCCAGCCGGGTCCTTCACCAGCCGTCACCCTCAGACGGGCCCCTATCTGGATGGCTTCGAGGGCTCCTCCAGCCCGCGCTACAGCTTCACAGACCCAATCACGGCCAACATGGGGGGCCCCGTCACCTTCGAGGCCCCCGAGCTGCCAGAGGAGACCCTGATGGAGGTTAGGAGGAAGGGACCGGGAGGGGGCGTGGGCGGGATTGGTTGTGTGTCGTCTGAGGCACAACGGGACTGTGTGTCCCTTCATCGGGTTTCTTTTTTCACAGCATCCCTTCCCGGTCCTGTTCACAGGTGTGTGACCTCTGTTGTTGTCTTTCCTCCATCTCCTCTCCTCCTCCATCTCCTCCCCTCCCTCTCCTCCCTCTCCTCTATCTCCTCTCCTCCTCCATCTCCTCCCCTCCCTCTCCTCCCTCTCCTCTATCTCCTCTCCTCCTCCATCTCCTCCCCTCCCTCTCCTCTCCTCCCTCTCCTCTCCTTCCTCTCCTCTCCTCCCTCTCCTCCCTCTCCTCTCCTCCCTCTCCTCCCTCTCCTCTCCTCCCTCTCCTCTCCTTCCTCTCCTCTCCTCCCTCTCCTCCCTCTCCTCTCCTCCCTCTCCTCCCTCTCCTCTCCTTCCTCTCCTCTCCTCCCTCTCCTCCCTCCCCTCCCTCTCCTCCCTCTCCTCTATCTCCTCTCCTCCTCCATCTCCTCCCCTCCCTCTCCTCTCCTCCCTCTCCTCTCCTTCCTCTCCTCTCCTCCCTCTCCTCCCTCTCCTCTCCTCCCTCTCCTCCCTCTCCTCTCCTCCCTCTCCTCTCCTTCCTCTCCTCTCCTCCCTCTCCTCCCTCTCCTCTCCTCCCTCTCCTCCCTCTCCTCTCCTCCCTCTCCTCCCTCTCCTCTCCTCCCTCTCCTCTCCTCTCCTCCCTCTCCTCCCTCTCCTCTCCTTCCTCTCCTCCCTCTCCTCTCCTCCCTCTCCTCCCTCTCCTCTCCTGACTGCAGCAGGAGCACACTGACACCCTGCAGAGGCTGCGCTTCACCCTCAACTTCGCCCGCTGTCTGATGGAGGTGGCTTGTTCCCGGGGGTCTGGATGTGAGCCCGGTCCCACGGAGGGCCAGGAGGACACCCCTCCCCCCTCACTGCTCCAGCAGCAGAGCCTGGTAGCTGACCAGATCAGCTCCCTGAGCCGTGAGTGGAGGTAGGAGCCAAAGCTACTGGCTAAACAGGCTAGCCAATAACACAAATACAGTTGTATGCAGTTTTAATATGGGAAATATTGTTTGGCAATACCACTATCTTTAAGGGCTATTCATTTACAGACTTGAGATAAACGTGTATATATTTTTGGTGTATCTCAGCCATGCCGAACAGCTGGTGTTGTACATGAAGACTGCCGAGCTCCTGTCTTCAGCCTTACACACGGCCATGGGACAGGTGAAGCAGGGCAAACTCTACCCTTCTTCCACGGTCAAACAAGGTAAGACCAGTCAGCGTGGTTTGGGGGAATATCATCACTGGGTCAAAGGAATCGACAGCTATAACAAAAGCCACAACCCATTTATTTGTTCCACTTCTCTCTCTCTCTGTCTCTCTCACTCTCGCGCGCGCGCGTTCTTTCCTCCCGCGGCCGCCGCGCAGTGTTGAGGAGGCTCAACGACCTCTACAAGTGCAGCGTGTCTTCGTGTCGCGTGCTCAACGGCCGGCTGGAGCGCTTCTTCTCCAGGAAGCATCGACTCATGGACCACATCAACACCATTACAGCGGAGAAGCTTCTCTTTAGCCACACTGTACAGATGGTGAGCCGGATCCTCCTCCCAAATTCACTATGCACACAACAAGCTTTCTTTTTTTTTGTTTTTGATTTAACAGAGTCGGAGAAAAAGACAGTACTAAACTGTATCTGTCTGCTATCTCTCTCTTTCTCACAGTCTTTCTCTCGTTTTATAAACAAAGTCTGTCAAAGACTGATTCCCTGTTGTCCTGACGTAGACGTTGGCTACGGTTGAGGTTCTCTTCGTGCTAGACCAGGCGTCACATGCCACATGTTGAAAATCAGCTGTGTAATATTGCTATAGGGATATCTAGATGCTTTTCACTTGGTTTAGCCTGAGATTGACACGCCTAACTGTAACGTTTAATCGTTCATCTGATCTCTTCCCTCATGTTTATCACGAGTGTTACCCCTGATCTCCTCTTGTTTTGTCTCCTCCAGGTCCAGGCAGCTGCACTGGACGAAATGTTCCACCAAGGGGAGGCGTCGATCCTCCGCTACCACAAGGCCCTGCTGCTGATGGAGGGCCTGTCCCTGCTGCTGACGGAGCAGACTGACATCCTCAGCGTCAGCAAGTGTGAGTCGCACCTCACACCTTCCCGAGATTGGACGTTGTTCTGGGCCTCTGCGAATGAATCAGCCGTCCAAAGGGACGTTTGCGTTTTTCCGTCGCTCTCCCTTTAATTTCTCGCCCCTCTCGCTCTCTCTGTCTGTAGGTAAGGAGTGCATTGAGCGTCGCCTCACCGCTCTGCAGTCGGGGCTTTGCGTTTGAGGATGCTGCAGTGCACCCTGGGATGCTTTTATCGCGATGTCAGTCGTCAACACAGCTACCGTCACCGTCCCCAGTTCATCTAATCGACCCCTCCTTCACACCATCTTGGTATCCCACTCCACATTCCACATTATGGTCTCTGAACCGGACATGGGACAGGTGACAATGGTCATGGAGGGGAACAGAGACCGGATCCGCACTGGACCAATATTGGAGACTTGACTGCCTCAGAGCATTAAAGAGGACCCGTTCCCCCGGATGGATTAGTGTCCATGCAGTTCGACAGCTTTATGAAGTCTCATACTCACAGACTACTACGTCCTAGGGGGGCCCTTCAGCCGTCGTTGCGAAACAGACACAGGCACACAATTTGGTCCCACCAGTGAGTAGGCGCAAAGCAATCAGTAACGATTAGTCATTAATTAGGCCACTGGCTGAGAAAACTCAGTTGAGACTTTTTTGCGCGAGATATATCCTTCTTTTGTTTGGCTTTGAGGTCATCATAAATGGTGTCGTTATTTCATTGGAAGCTTACCTTTGGAATTTCTGATATTTTGCATTACAAACCTGATTGTGGCATACATTTATGAAGTCACAGAAATTACAGTCGTTAGCTTTTAAGTTGTTTGAAACCAAAAGTAAGATCAATTCTAGTGACAGACCTAGAAAAGTCATTGTGGTGGGAGTCCTTTATCTTTCCACATTTGGCTTGTGATCGACTCTATTGGCCATATAAAGGTCGATGTGTTTCCTTCAGCCCATTAATATGGAGCGAGAGAATGTACTGAGGGACTAAAGCTACAGTACTTTGATACAGACTGGAACTGGGCCAATTCAAGAATTTCACCAAAGTATTTGATGGAAGCCATGTTGAAAGACAAGCTGGAACTGCTATTCCTTATACAGCTTTGGAGTCATAAGGCTTGAGATACTGTATATCCCGATCACCATTAATCAGCTATGTAGGAAACAGAATGTTATTTTAACCAGTATATGCCAGAAGTAGCGCTTTGTGGTTTAGTCCGACCAAGGAATATTCTCCATATAGAGTTATACATTTCTGGCATTGATATTTGATTACATATGACATTTTAGTTCAACTTAAATAATCTATTTAGATTCTCTGTGTCGTTTGAGTGCAGCAATCACAATTTGTTTGAATGTAGGGCTGCTTGACAGAACGAAATCAGCCCATAGTTACTAAACACTGAGAGCCCAGAACTTTCTAGAACTGTCATCAACTGGGCAAAGCGTAACTATCTATGAATACAAATAGGTGTTATTGCACTGTTTGTTTTCTTCAGTACTGTTCAGAAAAGTAATTGGATGAGACTCAGAAATGTACATGCTGTTTTGTTCAGGAACTTATTAGATGGATTTTAGCTAATAAAATATTTTTTTTAGTAGTTTTGGATGGTTTTGTTATATGTTGATGTGTGATTGAGTGTTGACAGGAAAGTGGCATAAGCTATTAAACCTTTGACAGGTGCCTTTTGAAGGGGAAAAAACTAAAAACAAAATTTGGACTTGTTGTATTGATTATTATGTGTTTGTTTCTATGTGTTGTTTTAAAGTCATGAAGAGTGATGATTGTGGTGGATTTTTGAAGTAGTTTATTAATTGTAGTGGATTGGACGCATTTTTTCCTGATTTAATTGAGCTATTAGTAGTTTTTTCCCCTGACAACATATTTTTGAACACTTTACCCTCGTCTCCCTACCTTAACCTTAATTTTTCTAGTGGTTAGTAGCAACATATATATATCTGAAGTGTGCGTGCATGTGTGAACTAGAGTTTGTGATACATACAGACACTTTATAATTTGCTTAATGGAACAGAGACACTGATTATCAAGCAGTGATATATTCACGAAATCCCAAAGTCCTGGTTAAACAAATCTATATTGTCAGGAAAACTAAGGCTCTAGTTGGAATGTTGGTCATGTTGTGTTTGGACCAGAAAAGAGCAAGGAATAAGTTTGTTGTCTGTATCTTTTGGCTTGCCTGCAATTTGTCTCTTGTTTTTTATTTATTTTATTTCTCCTTTTAGCGTCTGAAAGTTGTAACAGATATTGCACACAGCCAATGTCATGTAAACAATGTTTAGTTTGTGTTATACATTCCAAATGAATGTTAAGTCTAGTGTCTCAGGTAGGGTTTCTACTGACCACACTATGATCGCCCTGAATCTCCTAATCACCGGCTGATGGAAGGCATGATGATGTCTCACCTGTAAACATTGGTCACCGTCTTATTTTAATCATCAGTGATGATGTTGGTCAGAAATCTGAAGCAAACATACAACATAAATTGGAAAACTGTCAAAGTAATGGTCACAATGTAAGGCCGTGATATTAAATGTTTGTCAAAATTATTCTGCACTCGAATTCTGTACTCGTTGTTATGATTCTGCATTCCATTTATATAGATAGGCTGATAATAAAATGTATGCTCATTCAATAAATTATTGTTCAAGAACAAATCTCATCGTGAACATTTATATTGTTCAGTTGTGCACTCAATATAGCCTACTCAAAATATCTGAATGTTGCATTACTTCACTCTATTGCTAGTAAATGAGGATTGTAAACAACTGATATTGAGGTTCTGTCTGTCTATGTATGTATGTATGTATGTATGTATGCATGTATGTATGTGTGTATGTGTGTACGTATGTGTGTATGTGTGTACGTATGTATGTACGTATGTATAAACATGGAGAGCATTTTCCCATAACGCCCACCCATCTAAAGACCTCTACACACTATCGATTAAATACTGTTGTCAGGTATTAAATGGTAGGAGAATATAAATAACTATACAAACTATTTTACTGTCTGTATGATGTAGCTTTTGTTTCGAGAGGTATAAAATGAATAACATTTTCGAAGATTATTTTAGTTGTCTGTGTTTCTGTTCATTTGTTACGCCGGGACAATAGGCCTATGTTTAAATACAATTCATTTAATAACGATTGAATTCATACACGCAATCTGCTCTTAAAAGTTAATTCAATAAAAATGAATGTGTAGCCAACAATGGTTAAATCATGCTATTTTGCTTAATTCCATCCCACTATTCTTCTATCAGATATACAAGATTGCTACAGCAGGGATAGGCTGACAGAACTCCGGGTTGAAAACCATTGCGGCAATGCGCATGCGAACTTGTTGGAGTATTTAGCTAGCTGCTAGCTAGCCTGCTTTGTAACTTGAGTTGTTCACTCATCAGTCAATAAGGCCTCGTTAAAACGTCGGCATATATTGTCTAATTACTTTGTATTCATTGTATTAGATTTAATATTGGTGACATTACTGGTATTGTCTTTAGCCCACATAAAATGACCGAACAATCATCACTGCTGCTTCGAAAACAACTGGCAGGTAAATAGGCGGTGTTATTTGCTAGCTAGCCACGCACCACCCTAGATAGCTACACAGCCTGGTGGAATGGTACCTAGATACTGCAGTTGTCATTGCTAAACATACAACATTGTAATTCAGCTAGATATCCACATTTATGTCCAATCAAGCTAGTAAGCTATATAGCTGCTGCTAGCTAGCTATCTGTGTTTGTTTAGCTAAACTTCCTAGCTAAGCACATGGCATAGCTGTCAGTTGTTGGGTTAATGTCAGGTATCCTAGCTTTCTACTGTACATTCAATCATATATTTCACATAGCTGTCTAGCTAGCTTGGCCTCAGCAAGCATGCCAACAACTTATATCTTAGTTAGAAGTAGATATGCCATGCTTAACTTTCCGAGTCTTTGTCATGTGTCTAAATTTAGAGCTCAACAAGAACCCAGTGGAAGGCTTCTCTGCTGGCCTCATAGACGATGATGACATCTACCAGTGGGAGGTGGTCGTCATTGGACCTCAAGATACACTGTTGTGAGTTGGATAAATGACTGATGCAGTATGTTCTAGTCTCACTCTTCTGTTTACCTTGCCACCCGACTGATATGTGATGCCTATTCTTTTTTTTTTTATTCCAGTGAAGGAGGATTCTTCAAAGCATACTTGATTTTCCCTCATGACTACCCCCATAGACCTCCCAAGATGAAATTCATCACGGAAATCTGGCACCCGAACGGTAATGTTCGTCTCTGCTACAACCGCTGTCTACATGTTCATAATATCATCATTCTGTACCCTCTTCTGGGGAATCTTAACCAAGCCTCCCTCTTTCCACTCCCCGTTAGTTTCAAAGAATGGAGACGTGTGCATCTCCATTCTGCATGAGCCCGGAGAGGACAAGTTTGGCTATGAGAAGCCAGAGGAGCGCTGGTTGCCCATCCACACAGTGGAGACTATCATGATCAGTGTCATTTCCATGCTAGCTGACCCCAACGGAGACTCACCTGCCAACGTGGACGCAGCTGTAAGTCGTTCAGCTCATGCCACACATTTACATTTAGTCATTTAGCAGACGCTCTTATCCAGAGCGACTACACAGTAAGTACAGGGACATTTCCCCCGAGGCAAGTAGGGTGAAGTGCCTTTTCCAAGGACACAACATCATTTTGCAGTCCAGGAATTGAACTGGCAACCTTCTGATTACCGGTACATGGTCATTGTGTGCGTTACGATATGTTGTGTGATTTCTGAGCAACTGTTGTTGTGCCTTGCAGAAAGAGTGGAGAGAGGACCCGACAGGAGAGTTTAAGAGAAAGGTGGCTCGTTGTGTGAGGAGAAGTCAGGAGATGGCGTTTGACTAGAGGTCTTCTGTCTCATAGTAAGTGCCTTGCCGTTTCAATATGTTTCAGTTGCGTTAAAGTAAATGAGCAATTTCTCGTCTCCAAAATTAAAACTTGCATTTTAATCGTTTTCTTTTGAATTTCCCCCCAGATTCGTTTCAATCATGTTGCTCTTCAAACAGACTTTTTACACCAGTATTTTACTCATAGGAAGGAAGATATACCCACCATTTGGTTTTGTTTTGTAAATAGGGTCTGATCTGATTACCACCAGGTAAATGATGTAGGCAGAACATGCATCCTATCCTCGGAGTGAGCCCAGTTTTCTCAGTTTTGTGTGTTCTTTATTTATTTTGACAAGTATTCCAACCAACCAACAACATGCACGTTCTTTTCATTTGTTTTAAGAGCTTGTTCTTTATTTTGACCTGCCACTGAGCCATGTATCCTATACTTATTTCTTATGCAATTTTGGAGGTTGGAGCATTTGAGGTCATATGGAGCATGGAGGAGGAGGAATTGATACAGATGGGCAATGGCTTTCCTTGTCCCTACTCTTAAACTCTGGAACCTACCCTCTCCAAAGTGTTCTGCAAAGACCCCTTGATCTCTTCTCATGGGGTCAACACACTGTTGCCTTAAGTTGTTTCCCTTAAATCAAAGGAAACTGTCTCCAGTGATGTCAATGACTGGGTCAGCACTCATCTCTTCATTTTTTGGATCAAGATATTCTTTTGGACAAACCAAAAAGCTATGAATCTCAAGAATGAGGGACAGAGAATATTTTTTTGTAATCAAGATCTCAGCTCTAAAGTACTATTTTTTGTGTATGTAAATATTATGAACTGTACCACAGGTATGTGATTTGTGCTTTTTGTTTAATTTCCCTTTTGGAGAACCCCCATGTCTTAGTTAGCACTGCATATCCATGAACGTGATTAGAGAAAATTGTAATCCAGTTATATATTTCAGACATTTTGTTTGGGAAGGTGTATTTTAGCTTGAATCTGGTTGGAAGTCAAGTACATATTTGAGGGTACGTCTATTAACCTTTCAGCAATATCTGCATGTGTACAGGAATTTAGCATAGAATATGAACAGATCTGCATCCAAGTCCTTCTAATTAATATCGTGAACCTGACTAAACAATGCTTATACTTTTTTGGAAGAAGCAAAATGATCCAGATACCATTCTGAAGGTTTGACTTATTTTAACTACTAAGGCTCAATGGGTTGGAAGCCCAGTCTGGTGTTGCCCTTTTCTCCTTTGATGTGGTTTTAATCGCAGCCCTACTTGTCTTCTGTTCAGGTTTCTGAACATTTAATGCAGATTTGCTTTTAGATTTAATAAACATTTCTCAACTTCCAGATTTGATTTATTTGAGGAAAGTATTGATGAAATGAACACCTTGTTACTACAACTACCAAGTTCATGTTATTCTGTAAAATTAGCCGTAGCTTTTGAAATAAAATTGCAAATTGAATATGGAAGAGAGATTTAATATGCAGCAAATACTAAACCATGAATCGTAACTATTACTTTACGCCCTGGAAAATAATCTTTGTATAATTTGCACTCTGGTTAGCCTGTGTGTTTTGGGGTAAATTACCAAAGGGATTAGTATGTGTTCAGAGTGCAAATCACACAATGATAATCGTAGGGGGGACCCCGTGGTGTAGTGGGTTGAGAACGAGGGCCTAAACCTCTATAACATGGGTTCAAGTCCAGCACAGAGCGTAGTGCCCGAATCCCTGTAACCGCAGCGTATTCCCGACTGTCCAGATCCCCTCTCCCAACTGTCCCACCAGGAAAGACAGTTGGGTATCTGGACAGTCGGGCAGTACAATGTGGCCACAGGAGTCTAAAAATAATTTTTCTGTTTTATTTATAAGATCATTTTTATTTATAAGTCAAAGAGCAAAAATTGGGCTGGAAGAAGATCCTTCCGATAGATTTGAACACAAGACCTCCCACACAGAAGCCCACATCCTTAACCACTGGGCTGTCAGGAATCATAACAATCTTCACTCAACATTTAAATTTGACATTGAACTATCTAGTTGTAACAACCGGCAGAGTTGGGGTGTCAGAAAACCACAAGAAAGCAGGGCTCCACTGTTAGCTCAGTGGGTTAGTGTGCATGCTCTGAAAACTGGGACAGTATCACAACACCCTGGGTTCAAATACAGCCTCCACCCTTTTTTTGTATGTCTTCCTCCATCCATTATTTTCCTGTCACACTTCAATTAACTGTCTTGGAATTTAGTACTGGACTAAACTACTGGTAACTCTTCAACGAAGAGTCTACTGAGTCGTAGAGCCTAGCGGGACTTAAATAGGAAGTGATGTAAAACATACTACGTAAAAGAATGTTTTACTCGAATGTTTTAATAGTTTTATTGAATCAAGCACCAGCTTAACATGATAAATGAAATCACAATGGTATGTCTTTGCAATTGTTGCATTATTCAGTATAAAAATCAAGATCCGGATAACCACTGGTGGTCCTGGGTGGTCTACTGTCCAGGAGCTGACAGGCTTTTGTTCATGAACTGTTTCTTTACAAAGCACACCCACCACTGAAACAGAGAAAGGGAGAGAGAGAGAGAGGGTCAGAATCACTTCACTCGGCTCACAGTGCTGAGCAGAGTCGACACATTTCAGCTGGCTCGGTGTTCGCATCATTTTCAAATGATTGTTAGCTGACTGTTAGCTGTAAATGGTTGTCTTGGGACAGACAGGTTAAAGGTCAGGGTCTCACCTTGCTGGGTTTGTCTGTCTGGGGGTCAAACACACGTTCGCATAGCCTCAGTCCGGTCTCCTGCCGGATCTGCTGCAGGTATGCCCTCATGGTCTCTGATGATAGAACAAAGATCCATCTATGAATTAACAACCTGTGTTGTGACATCCATCCACATGTAAATCCAGCCTTGTAGTACTTGATGCATCAAGATTTATTCGTACTACACATCCTGCCAGTTCTTTTCCAACTACAGGGAGGAACCAGCAAAAGATTTGTAAGCCGTTTTCCTCAGACAAATTGACAACTGCGTAACAAGTGGCCCTAAGCAGTCACTACACAAGATCCCAACCAATCGATATCCTTACCCCCTTCCTGTTTGCTGCTGGGTTTGGCATACATGGCATTGAGGGGAAAGCCAGGTTCTCCTGGGATGGGGAAGTTAGTGATGCCCAGAGTGTACATCTCCTTCTGTCCCTGCCCTTTAGAGCTGCACTACAAACACAGGGAGAACAAAGAATGTTCAGCATACAAAAAAAAACGTTTTGGATCAACTACCATCGGATTCTAGCTTAAAGTCGATATATTTTTGTTTTAGTGGGATCCAGGTACCTTCTGCAGCTTCTTTAAGCATTCGGATATGTACAGGGTGACGTAGATCAGTGTCCTGTCTGCCTCGTTCTGAAAACCAAACACACAAGTAATTCCAGTTAAAGCAGATACACAGATACTCTTTAATGGCCATACAATGGCCAGTCATGGCCCTAGAGCAGTAAGTGAAATGGTTAAACTGCTGTGAAACTACTATGTACGGCCTGCATCACCAAAGGCCACATTCATAGAGGCAGGCTGGGGCATGTGGGATAACCAGCAACAACCTAAGGGAGAACACTACAGAGCTTAATTTACCTTGGCCAAATATTTGAGTGACTTTAACACTGAGTATTCAAGAGAAAATATAAATGTATTACTTTACAGGAAATGGGCATCAATTGTAGTAACCTCTGCAATAGTAACTTCTTCACTGTAGTCTGCCATACCTTGATTTCATAGTTCTTGAAGAATACGTTGGCTTTGAAGTAATAGATGGCCTCTTCAATGATGTCTGTATCTTTGGCTGTTAATTAAGCATGGTTAGTATACAGAAGTGGAGTAGTTATTTAGTAAAGGGAAGAGGATGTAGACCAACTCATGATACCAAATAAGGAAGCAACATGCAGCTTTATCCTAGCCTGTGATGAAACAAAATAGGGCTTTCTTCTGGTAAGGTATTATAAGATGTAGGATAGATCCCTATAATCAAAACATGTTGTGTCCAAACAGACAATTAAGCTAGTCCTCTGCATTGAGTTGACTAGGAAAGATATACAACATTTCGAGGGCCACCTCTCCATGTATTTTAACAACCTTTGAGTTTTAGACTTACTCTTGTCTGAAGCAGGGCCCTTGAACTGGGATTTAATGGGTAGCATAGCCATGTTTCCAACTAACTGTGTGTCAGAATCCATCAGGCTGGAGTGGTACGCCTGTGAAGGAAATCATAATGGAAATCAAATCACAATTGACAGTAGTTAAATATCGCCATCATCCATATGAGGACTTGACTCACATCAGTATTGTTTATGCAAGAGTACTTTTTTAATGGGTTAAGGCGGCCTGAGATTTTTTGCAATGATTGATAACCAGTTGGCGTACACGAAAGACAACTCAAGAATCTAGTAAAGTAGTTAGATTAGGCTACGTGTAAGCAAGCTAGTCTATACGGTGACAGTAGCACAAGCAGTTGCAATCAAATGTGAGTGATTGCGCGTCAAGATCATAATGCCTCTGATCGGTTAAATAGCTATTTTTATGTGTTGGTAGCTATTATAAATGAAGCATTGTTTTGCAGTTTCTGGTTAGCTAGGAAGCTAATTGTACAGTGGTGGCTGGTAAAATCAAGAGCATACGGTGGCTCAGCAATAAAATCCCAGTTGCTTGTTTTACAAATAAACTATACTCAACGCAAACATAACAATAATTTACATCGTGGAATATATGATTTTAAATTAGACTTACCGGCATTTTGAACAGTTATTTTGTAAATCTTCCTCAGAAAAATGTCAGTGGTGCAAGACACTGCTTCCGCTTGTCCCACCCAACAATTTTTTACAGGAAGTGGTTTAATGTAATGCATTTAAATGTCACAAGATGGCGACAAAATTATGGTTTAGCAATAGGTCTATGGTTTAGATTCAAAATTGGGTACATTGAAATCAAATGAAAGCTCTCAGTTGAATATTTTCAGTGCCAAATGGACACAACTGAAACGAGTACTCATGTATTACAATTAAAATAACTGAAAACCGTAACATTTAAATTGGGGCATTGGGCAAAATGTGTTTTGGGATTTTACCTACAAAATCTGAAATTACACAATAACGCCCCCCTGCCTTTATACAGTAGCTGTGGAAGTGCACCATTCCGTTTCATCATTTTACAATATTTTATTAAAAAATATAAGCAATATATTCAAAAACTTGTCATTTTCTTTCAGTTTCTTCAATGTTTTGAAGAAACAGTAGGTAGGTAACATGTGTAATGTAATTGGATGGAGATGTTGTTTGGCAATACCCTTTTATCTAAATGACAAATAATGACGCAACCTAAATAATAAACTGAGGAATAAATACTACAGTTCCATTGAAATGTCTTCTTCAAAGTGTGAGTATGTGTTTTTTCATTTTTTCCTCATCCAAGTCTTGTGTCAGCCTTCTGATTTGTCCTGGAATAATTCATCATAGTTTGTGTTGCTGGGATCCTCATCATTCTCCTAGGGATAGACGTGACGTTAAAAAAATAAAGTGTACTATAATTTTTTAAAAATCAATAAAATATACAATTAAATTATGACATGTTATTCATTTATCCAAAACGTGCATATAGAAGGTAGGAAACTATGCATTATTCACCTTTGGCTCCTTAACCTCCAGATCTTCTCCATACTGAATGGAAAAGTCGATGTGCTGCAACACTATATTGATGCCTTCCTCGTCTGTGCGGTCAAAAGGCAGGAACCTTACCATGCTGTAGTCATCAATCTAGAGAGTACATATATATGTCAGATGGCTGAGCGGTTAGGGAGTCAGGGTTTTAATCAGAAGGTTGTTTGTTCGATTCCCGGCCATGCCAAATGACGTTGTGTCTTTGGGCAAGGCACTTCACCCTTTACTTACTGCAAATCGCTCTGGATAAGAGCGTCTGCTAAATGAACTAATAATGTACTATATATATTAAGTATCATTCCAGAGCATTCCCTAAATACAAAATTAAATAAACTCTTCACTGAGGAGAGAAGGATCAATTTGACAGTCAGTAATGCCGTTTCTGACCAGACTTGTATTCACTGATCTATGGGATCTTACCAAACCACAGATAGCTTTGGTCAACTTCTTAAATCTCTTGCTTCTGATGCTGGCTGCGTTGTCTTGCATCATTGAATACATGTCTGGGTCCATGTATCTGTGAGGAAGAAGGTAGATCAATAACTACTAGCATAAACTGAAGAAGCCTAGACAGATATACTGTATAACAACAGACACACACTCATTTTTGTCCCACTCTGATACCGGTACCTACTTTTCAATCTCCTTCTTGGCATTGGGACTGAGCAGGTCCATCTTGGTCATGATGTTGACCTGAGGGATTTCCAGGGACACCATGGCACTTAACGCAGCCATGACACCTGAGATGAACTAGAAAAGAGCATCCAGAATGGGTTCAAGCCTCAATGAGCAGCTCTGATTCCACATCATGTTTATCATCAGATTTTCACTGAATTCAGTATAATTGTTTATTTCAAGTCACAATCTGAAAAGTCGTAACTGTGAGTCATATAAAGCGTCAACGGGGGTCTTTACCTTGAAAGTCTCCACCATAAACTGCGAGTCGACCAGGAAGACCCCACAAACACGGAACTCCCACTGCTGGAGCTGTTCCACGAGCTGTCTCATGACAGGAAGGTGTGTGTAGAGCTCTATCTGACCTGCACCCAAAGGACCATTATCATAAGTAACAAACACAACTACATTACATTTAGTCATTTAGCAGACACTCTTATCCAGAGAGACTTACAGTAAGTACAGGGACAGTCCCCCCCCCCCCCGAGACAAGTAGGGTGAAGTGCCTGGCACATGTCATTTTGCATGACCGGGAATCGAACCAGCAACCTTCTGATTAATAACCCGACTCCCTAACCGCTCAGCCATCGGCTGACAACTAGTTCTTACAACCTCGTCAGTGATAATATGATACCCGTCCTTGTCCTTGAATGAATATAGTCTGTGACTGGCAGCTTACCTGGACAATCGAACAGAATATAGTCATCCTCCACGTGACCCAGACTCTCCTCAAGCCAATCAAAGTTGTTGGCAAAGTACTCCATGCAGAAGACTAGACCTCCATTCGGACCAAAGCGCAAAGAGTCATCCTCCATGACATCGTCAACCTGGATCAGCTCACGGATGTCTGCGGAGATGTAAACATCTTGTGAACCGAACCATAAACAAACACAGGTGTATTCGGTAAAGCGTGGGTTCCTCACCTGCCATGACAGGGTAGTTAAAATGTTCAGCTGCTGGATCCAGGTTGACCACCTGTATAGAACGGTGAATGGCCTCTGCATGCTGAATCATTGTAGTACAGTAGGTACTCTGAAATGGGAACAAATTGTAAGATAAGGATATAGGTAGAGAAAGAGAGGTAGGCGTAAGTAAGGAGGTTTCGTTTTGGAAAGCTTAAAACGCAATTGCTGCAAAAGGGGACAAGTAACCTACTGAAATTACAAAAGTGCTGTAAACCTGAAATTATCGGAGCAAACTTTGTACTCTTACTGTCTAGTTGATTTTATGTAATTGAAACCAGTCACATCAGATATTAAGAGATAATAATGACATTTGCTTGCTAGCTAGCTAATTTCAGCATCACCACAGCCAGGACATTAAGTTTACAGTACGTTAGTTTGGGGGAGATACAGTACCTTGCCACTTCCCGCCGGGCCCATCACAAGTTGAGCGTAACGAGGCATTTGACACTCCTGTTCTGGACAGAACTATCGTAACAGTAACCCTCCCACGTTTTTTCAAATGGCTAAGTGCTTCGACACAAGCGGTTATACCTTCATATTATTTATATCCCTTATCAACAACATGTTTATAGTAGGCAACCATTTTTTTTAACCATGAGTGTAGGTATAGCTGCCGTATTGCACCAAAAAGCTCTCGTAAAGAAAATGCGATTCCGCTCAGCGGCGTACATTGAAATCGTGGGCTGTGCGATTGCTGCGACGGTTGGGTCCGGCCAAAGCTATAGGCGTTCATAATTCGGTCTTGCATTTTATTTTATGAATGAATAATATTGCCTCTTGATATGAAAAAGCAAGGGACTTTTGCTAACGTAGTCAAATTCCACCACAACGTGCATGGACATCAACAGGACAGCCCTATGTCTAGGTGAGACTATTACTGAGTTTTGGGTGACTTTTGGTTGGTTGTTTTCCCCATGATGATTCTAAAAACATTTAACACTATCAAAGTATTTTAACGATGATGTAGATCTCGTAAATTGTGTACGTTATCAATGTCGACTATATCGCCCAAAACAGAATAGCCTAAAACAAATGGGAATGAAACCAAATCTGTGATGTAAGTGGTGATAAAAACAACAGCAGTAGTGAAGGAAAACTGTACGGGACAAAATCAAAGAATATTGTGTCTTTATTGCAGGTATACTGGATTGCAGTACTCCAAAAGAGGTACATTTACATTCAGTTAAAACAAGTTTGGACAAAAGATGCTACATTGTGTGGTTTGTCCAAAGCTATGTTGGCCTATTGGAGACACCTGTGGCAGGCTGCCATCTAAGGAAACCAGAGGAAACACAACACCCAAAATTGGTCCAAGGACAGTGTTGGTAACAAGAGGATAATTTACTGCCTCTGTGATCCCATTAGAGTCCTTTGGCTCATCCCTTAAGCTAATGAGGTCATCAACCTATTGACACAAATCGAACCAACTCGATGCGTATAGGGCTGATTTAGACATTATGATCCCGTGAAGTCAGATATTCTTTCATTCCTCTCTTTGCAGCACCGGACAGTGTTAACCTCAGCAGTGGTTTAAGAACATTGAGACTGCCAGCACCCAGTCGACATATGAAAACCATTCACATACCCAAGACTATGGCAAAGGCTCCCTATCTAGCGGTGCAGCCAGATGTATATTCAATATTAAACAATATTTGAAGGTAAATGCATTGGAAGTGAGGCATTCTCAATCTCTGTGTGTCATTCCCAGAACTCTTATCTGACACCTGGTCAGAGGCGGTACCTGCATACCATTGCAGACACCTGCAGCATGGAGCATGTGCACAAGCTCATTCAGCAGCACTATATGAACGTGTTGCACAGGTGTATTCAAGCAGGTGAGACAGCCAAGCCTAAAAAAGACTAACACAGACACGTAATGAAGCGGTGCGGGAACAGCCCAGACTGACTTTAGAGAAGTCTAGACATAAAAGGCTGTTGTTGGTATTAATGATTGTGGCATTGTGACTTTTGTGTTACTTCTGTCTGAAGGCCAACATCTGGTGAAGGATGACATAATGGAGAACCTGGAGGTTGAGTCATTGCCCTATGAACATGAGAGTGAGATTCAGAAACACTCTGGTCCAAAGAACCGTGAACGGAAAGGTTCCGTGCTTTCTGGGAAAACCACTCTCCCGAAAATCCCCAATCGACATTTGAGGTAGGTCCCAGACAAGCAAATAAGCTGACACTTTGACGTCATGAAAGGCTGGGTCCTGGAGGGGTGCTACCAGAATGCTACATTCCCGGAGGTGGCTGCAGCCCTGAGCAGCTGTGGCTCCCTCTGCTGGGGGAGTTGGGAGCTCCATCCCTCCCTCAAAGCGGGGCATTCCCCCACACCTGGGTCTGATCAGACCCTGATGACCTAAAGGGTTTGGTTAAAGAGGGATCCACAGTTAGTTGTTGAGAGTGGGGTTTGGTGAAGAGAAGGATTCCTATGCCTAGAAGAGGCGCCGTATACGGGTTTTGAAATCCTATGTAAGATTTGGAGGTTTTTGGTTAATTCTGAGGATCTGTAATAAACCCCTTGTTTTTGTTCGACCTCGGTGTCCTCACACTATTTTGAGCTGTCCCGCTGAGGGCTATGTAGCCTCTCGTGGCGTCACAACACGATGACACGATGTCACTACATGCAATTTTGTCCAACACCACAGGACATTCTCTGACAACTCGCCGTCAAAACAGAGGAAGGCCAAGAAGCACACTGCTAACAGAGTCGCCACGATGAAAAAACCCAAGCCTAGACGTAAGTGTGGGACAGTCGGTGTGGCTTACTGACACCTGACAGCGATTCAGTAATTACAATCATTATTAGTGAGTCATGATTATCTGACGACGTGTCTTTGCTCCAGGGTTCGAGCTGTGGAAGGATGACCTGCCCTTTGACCTGGAAGCAGATGACTCGCTGAGTGAATGCCTGAGCTCACTGTCTATGAGGGAGGAAGAGTATGATCACATGGGATTGACAGCATCCCCTGTCAATTTACCTGATTTATGAGAACACACTGCTGGGCCTGATTTAAACATTACAGCTGCCGTAAGTCTTACTACATAATGAGAACACACTTCTGACAGTGATATGAGATTTTTATTATGGGACAAATTTGAATAAGATAAACTACAGGGAAAATTCCAATGTCTAAAAGAAGTCATTGCATGAGGGAAATAAAAAAAATGGCACCAAATATTTCTTTAATGACATTATGCACATACATGTGACATTATTGCATTCTCTACAGACACCAGGTTGGATGGTCAAATACAAGCGAATGCCGATGACATATAAACAATATCATACATTTCTTTTTAGAGTTAAGTTAGCAAACAGTTATGGTACAGCATTAGCATTGTGATGACAATTGGAGCTGCAGGTGGAAAGGAATGAAACGATACACAAAGTGAACGACAACAGCCCATGCCTCCACCCTCCCTCCCTACCATTCTACCTCCCCTCCCTCCACTTGCTTTAGGACTTCTTGTACTCGATCCTCTCCACTTTGACATCATCTCCAATGAGCTGATAGACATACGTGACCACTGTGGAGGCTTGGATGTCCATCAATACAAAGGATGGGATGATGTTGCTGTAAAGAAACATGAAAAGAGTGGTCGTTCGTTAGGATTACAAACCACTCAGTCCATTCGCTTTTTACGGGACAGAATCTTCTGGAAGTGGATATCAAGAGAGCTATTCGCTCACGTACCTTTCCAGTGCGTTGTAGGCGCCCGTGGCTGAGCCGGGGTTGATGTAGAACTTGTTCTCGTTCTCAAAGGCCTCAAACTTATGCGTGTGTCCTGAGATGAGGATGTCGACGTCGAGCTGCCTCTGCAGCAGGGCCAGGCTGGCCATGTCTCCCCAGGGGATCACTTGGTGGCCGTGGATGAGGCCGATCTTAAACTGACCCACCGTCACAACCTTCTGTTCTGGATAGTTCAGGTTCTGTGGAACAGGCACACGGAGCAGTTCAATTCGAACGACCTGCTCGGATCATTCTCATTTCACCTTTCTAATAAATGGCATTTTCCATTTTTATATTATAGAAGGCATAAAACATAGATAGGTGATGGGGTAGACAGGAGGTCAGGTACTGTAGATGGGACTTAAAATTAAATTAATTAGATTTAAATCAATTTCAATTTAATTAAATTTAAATGAACGCAGATACAGACCTCGTCAAAGTCTCCCCTGACGATGTGCACGTCCCCGGCCAAGGTCTTCAAGTAGTCATAGCTCTCTTTGGTGCAGAGGTTGCCCGTGCAGAGGATGTGCTGGATCTTGCCTGGGACCAGCAGCTTCTTGAACTTGGCTGGCAGGGTGTTGCATCGGTGGGGAATGTGCAAGTCACCTAACACCAGGACCAACTAGCAAGCAACAGACAGTTAATGGGTAAAACGGTAAGTTAGGACAAATAATAGAACGTTTTTTTCGGACTGTACCCACTCTTAGCAAGGCCACAGTATGCAGGCTATCACAGGCAGAGCTAGTCTTACTTTGTTTCTCCACAAAAGCTTTATGTGGAAGACAATCATGGGACAAACAGGATGATTGGATTTTCTACCTAACCACCATAAGCATTCATGATACCACAGGACAAGAATAAGTACACTTCAATAGCCTCCTTTATATCATTCTCATATCTGATTTAGAAGTATATACAGAAACAGCATCAGTCTATATTGGAATAACAAGTGAAAAGTGAATAGAAAAGTGAAAATGTACATTCAGAGATTGAATGTCAGCACCATTTCACAATGATCATTTATGCTATAAGCCTATTTATTTTATACTGTGCCTTTCACTTCATGAACACCATAGGGGGTATAAAAAGATGGACGGGGGCACTCAATAGTTGGAGTTTACACTGGATGCCTCAACAGCACAAACCATAAAACACAGCATTACAGTTGACACATTTCTGGGGGTTTTAAACATCATATTTGAATTCATTTATATCCTACATTAAAGGCTGAGCAGCCCACACAGTTAGGAGAGTGTTTATAAAAAAAATAATCGAATCAGATTACTGTATATTCTTAATATGTTGCTTTATTATATTGTATCCTAGCACAATGCTGGCTGACACTGCTGACACTTGCTGACGCTGCGGTGGTTCTACAGTCCCTCAACCCGACCCCGTTGTCAGTGTGCACGACAGAGCAACAGAAGACAAGAATAACAGGACACACTGGGGGGGAACTTACCCGATGACCAGCCTGTACACAACGTAGAGGTTCATTGGAGGGAGGGGAGGGTGGGAGGGGAGAGCGTGAGACAGGTGAGAGGCATGACGTGTGCAGAGATTGCGATGATGCATAATCAAAGATTTCAAAAGAAAACAGGTGGGACAAGAGGGGAAAACTGAAATTAGAAAATGAAAAGTGGATGGATTAAGTAAGTATTCATTCCAAAAGATTAGAGGTGATGGTAGTTAATTTGTTAATGGATGGTTAGTGATCCACACAACAGCGTGACAGTGTCTGGTGCACATCTAGCATCACGTATAACTCTAGCATCACGTATAACTCTGTTGTGATTGAAATGTGGAATTCACCAGCAATCTTAGACCTGCCAAGCAGCCTAACATCATTCTAGGTAGTGTCAAATGTGTTTATCTTTTTGGTTAAGGATGATAAGGTGTTCGGTGCTTATAGTGGCATAACGTTCCATTTGAAGATATGGACATAATATTACAGCTAGCCAAACGAAATGTGTGGCTCACTGCCTAGCAAATGTTGCTGATGTAGCTACCAAGTGTAGTACAGTAGTGCGAGTGACTGATTATCTGTTACACGCAGAAACAAACATCAAGCTCATCAAATGATGAACTGAAAATAAAACACCGTGCAAGTGGAAAAAGGTGAATAGGGCTGAAACTTGTTCTAGTTCGCTTTTACAGATCACTTTTTCATCTGTCATGTGATCGTTCATCCACCACGGGCTAAATAGCTGACCAATGTTCCGGTTTGAAAACAAATCTTAAACACAAACGATCTAAAAGCATATTGTCCGTTAAGCCTGAAGCAACTGAAATTTGGAGCACAAACAGTCAATAAAATGGCCAGACATGAGATTCTTTGGTTCTTAAGACTTACCATTTTCTATTCTGCTGTATCTGCTTGCCAAACTCAGGAAGCGACTACGTACAATAACGTAAGGTGCGTAGACCTACGTCAAACTCTCAGCCAATTGAATGTGAGTACGCCTACGAACGCCAATCAGGGACAATATTCGTGTGTTGCTCTCTCCATAAAATAAACTGGACTCAAAAGAAGTACCTCGGAAGAACTCATAAAATAACATAATAGTACAATTCCAACAAGCTACCTAATACGTTTGAAAATTATAGTGAAGCAAAGCTCGACATCGTTTTTTAACGGTTTATTGTATAGTTTGTCACCAAAAGTAAACAAAAAGGAGTATGGGGAGAGAAATACATGTAGGTGGAAGAAGTGAATCAAGATGTCAAAACAACAATTCTACTCCAGGGAGAAATGCCGGCTCAAAACCCCTCCACATCCCTGCAGCAGTTCAGTGGCTGGTTCAAACTCCAGTGGCACCCCCTTGTTCGTTTTCTGCTTCAGGTCTCGCTCTATTAGCTGTGAACAAGCATGAGCACACAAAACACACACAGTAAGAGCATGCATGCTGTACATATACAGTTCACCACTGTCCGGACACTGAAGAGGCAATATGATCATTGGAACCTACCTCGTAGGTGGACAGTTCCAGCAGATCACTGATGTCATCCTCCTTATCGCCCAGGGGCTTGTTGATTGCCATGGCAGCTTTGGCCACATCAGGATGGTAGTGCTTCTGCAGGGTCTGTACAACGGAACAGTGGACAGTGATTAGAGTCTATCTACTGGTATGTTGATGACATCACAGCTTGACTCTTTTCCAAACCTGTACTACACACCTGAAATTCCCACAGACTGCTGTCCAGGGCGTGGCACTGGGCCGGGTCTTCCTCCTCCATAAGGTATGGGTCATCGCAGGCCACTATCACGACACATACACAATCATTTATCAGCATGGAGACAAGCCGATGCAAGCCGTGACCTTCTCAAAAGGGAGCGAGAGAGAGAGAGAGAGAGAACCACCAGTACCATCGACTGCACTCGGCCGGTGAATGAGGACTCTGCAGGCGGGGTGGCGGCGGATGAGGTTGCAGATGAAGGGCAGTAACATGAGGAGAGCAGTAGGGGGCGCCGTGAGGGCCAGGCGGGCCAGGCGTTTGGCAAAGGCTGCCACTAAGTACACAGGCAGGTGACTGGCAAGGATTGTGGAGAAAGAGAGAGTGAGGAAGGGAGAATAGTCATATGACAAAAGTAGGATGACTTTCAAATATATATTTTTTATATCTACACACACACACACACACACACACACCCACCCACACAAAAGTATTTTTTCCTTATAGCCTTTGCTCTCTAACCCTCTACGAGTGCTAAAGAATCTAGTGCTAGACATCAATGGTGGCGAGAGAGAAAGCGGGATCTTACGAGGAGGAGAGGAAGAGGTTGGTTAGGTGGAAGAATCTGGCTCTGTACTTGACATGAAAGATAGAGGGGTCCAGCAGATTGTACAGCTTCTTATAAAAATCTGGATAATCTCTGCAGGGGGGGGAAAGGAAAAGTAGGCGTCATCGCTTAATGCCTGAACACAAACCACACGGGGTTATGTCAACCTAATCTAATCAAAATCACACAGTTACATATCTACGGGACACACGGCTGAACAAATACAGACAAGGTAGGTCATTGTGTTTGTGGATGACTCACAGATTGTGTTGATGTATCAGTACAAACAAGCCATTGAGGGCCAGAAGGCTGATTGCCCCTCCTGTATAAGAAGACAGAAAATGTAAGATGATGAAAGTCCGCCTCATGTTCAATGTGCAGTAATAGTCATATTCATTTTGTGAGCCCATTCAAAACAGCACAAAAGTAACTTGTCAAATCCAGCAGATCAGTGAACAGTCCATCAGTGGTCGTGTGCACGTGCGACTAACCGACATCATAGGCCGCAGTCAGGAAGTCAATCAGGAGTGTGGGCTGGCTCATGTGAGGCAGGATGGAGTCATGCAGGATTACCAGCACCTTCTTGTACATGCTGCCTGGTAACTAAGCAACAGATAGCAGTGTTTCAATGTTATAGCAGTGTGGATGAGAACAGCTGCTGGCAACAACAACAAAAGAGAATAAATGTGAAACAATATTTAAAGACTTGATGTCATAGTACTTATCTAGTTTTACCTTATATTTCAAAAATCCGAGCCACATCCGCTCAAATGCACGCTTGTGTTCCTGACGGGGAGAATTCAAAATAGAATTGGGATCAGACTAAATTACATGATGTGATGTTAGTGAGAGGTTCTGCTTACTTTCAGTTTAGCTGCTTTCCAGTCTTTGTGTTTAGCTGTTGAATACAAAAATATATATATATGATTGTTGAAACATGTATGTCATGTGTTACATTTAGCCTACCGAGTACGTAATACGAATAACAAATACAGGGGCTGACCTTCTTGTTTGACCATAAAGTTGGTGAATTCTGATTCTTGGCTTGGGAGGATGATGTTGGACAGCAGGATGAAGACATTGTTTTGGTAAACGGGCATCACTGCCTGAGAAGACCATTTAGGAGCAGCCAATCAAAAACAGTGGCACACCATAAACACAAGCCCAAGGGAAGAGCACCCCACCAAGTGTCACAGAAACTAAACGTGCCATGACCTTTTATTCACTTAGCAATTAGCAAAGGCATTTCTCCAAAGCAACATACAAATAGTGTCTAGGCAACAGAACCGGGCAACGACCGCCATCTAGTCATTGGTTTCACGCTTGCTTTGATGAGGCAGACGTACCCCTTTGTTTTTTTCCATGACCTTGACCACGTTCTCCCGGACAGAGCTCATCACGTAGTAGCACACGTCTTCCATCTCCAAGAACTCCTGAAACCTGGAAATGAGCAGAGCCATGTCCTCCGTCTGAGAGAGAAGCCGTTCCACCGCGGCCTTGATCAACTCTCTGGGGAAACTGTAGTGTTCGCTCCAGTCCAAGTCCTGGAGAGGGAACTTTCCTTCCACCTCTGCGAACTTCATCAGTGTACACAGAGCGGTCTCCTATATCAGATCAGAGGAAAGCAATTCAGCAATTACGCAAATCAATTAAGTAATGGTTCATTAGAAAACGATTCTGATCCTGTATATTTTGTGGGGGAGGGGTATTTGTAATGGGACAATACAACGTTCATGTAATAGAGCATGTCCTGATTGATAGAATAGGCCTACAATTTACCTTAATCTGAAATGATTCATGGCTAATGTGTTCCAGTAGCAACTCCACGCAACTGTTGTACCGATGGCGCATAAACATGCTGTACTTCTCGTCTGCAGTGTGGGTACCTGGAATATAAACACAGAACTCAAGACTGAGAAACTGTCAACAGACGCTTGTGGCACATGAATCCATGTCAGAGCTAACTGTATTAACGACCAACCTTCCAACCTATGTATTTTCACCCTCGACAAAAAAACATCTGTTGTCATTTACATTTTGTTTTCCATCGTCTATATTCATCAACATATAAATCACATTATTTACGTGCACAATTATACTTGCCACTCAACATCTCCTCTTCCTTGGGCAGCTGCCCCACAAACAGGGCGCATCGCTCCAGTAAAGTGCAGAAAAGTTTGCTACATGAATTTGCAGCAGATATCAAGTCTTTCTCTTTGTCTGACTGAAAAGTAAAGAGATTAATTTGAACAGTAGTAAACAAAACGTGTCCAATAAATATCTGATGGTAGCATAGTCAGTTTAGCTCGCTAGTTAGCTGCAATGAGATTACAAAAGGAGTACAAAAGAAGAACTGGTGAAATTCCATACCTGAAGAAATTCAAGGATGTCAAAAACATCATTAGCATGTTTTCTGCTCTGAATAATTAAGTCTACTTTACTGCTTAAATCTGTTTTAGGTTGTTTAGCATGATTCTCTTTAGGGCTGTCCTGCCTCACGTTGCGCTTCTTGGACGTCGCCATGTTTCCTAGATCTCGCTCGTTGAAAAGAAACTAAGTAATTGTGTTATTTCGCCCCCTTGTGGTCACAAAATGGTGCTGTTCATGATGGGATGACCCCTGAGCAAATGTGAGTACTTTTTTACTATCGGTACAATTATTTGTATCATTCAACAAAGAAAAATCAATAAAAATCAAATGCAACTGCATGTCACAAATATAAAGAAACTAAAAAAAAAGTATACCTCATTTTAACTAAAAGCAAGGAATGCTACTTCTGCTTTTAGGCAGGATTGCTCATTCCTCCCTTCACTACTCCAACTCCTAATGTAACTAACCTGATTCAGCAAATCAATTAATACATTAGGATCAGGTGCATCTACATCCATGAGGACAAACTCATACAATAAACAAAAAAATGCAGCTGAAAAA
The DNA here is from genome assembly GCF_021917145.1 of Hypomesus transpacificus. Taxonomy (NCBI): domain Eukaryota; kingdom Metazoa; phylum Chordata; class Actinopteri; order Osmeriformes; family Osmeridae; genus Hypomesus; species Hypomesus transpacificus. Next base: position 167,346 of record NW_025813796.1, read on the forward strand.
CATCTGAATTGTTGTTGAAAGGATTTGCACTTGAGGTCTGGCTTTATAAGAACAATTGTTTATTTTTGTATTCCATAATTGAGCAAATAATTTCCAATGACTATAACCAGTCCCCTATGACTAAAATAAAACTCAATTTGTATATATAAACCGCAAATTAGTAAAGTACATTGTATCCCTGGTTTGTGTGGCATGTGACTCAGTCTGATCCATCACCTTCATCTTCATCCTGGAAAACAGGAAAAAAAAGGTTAATGAGTACTTAGGATGTTATTACTATATATATATATATATTGTCTTAAATACTTGTCAATTTTTTTTTTTTAATTAACTGCTTTCTTGTTGACCCACCAGCTTCTTATCCTTATCTTCCCGTACCCCTGAAGCTGTGGCCTCAAAGTCGTGCAGGGTCAACGTGGCCATCCAGCTGGCCATGGAGCCTTCCTGGGCCTCGGTCTGCACGATGCTGGGGTAGATGTGCTCCTCCTTGAAGGCCTGGATCGAGTCCTCCTCCTGGGTCCATTCCAGCCTCTCGTGGATGCCGTCCCCACCAAAGCGTTTATTGTACCTGTCAAAGTGGACCTTCTCCAGCACCAGCCCCAGCCCCGGGGCCTTAGGCACATCCACCTTCTCCTCCCCCCAGCTCTTCTGCAGAACTTCGTCCCCGGCGTAGCCCTTCATCACTGCGATCACCAGACCGATCATCTTCCTGATTTGGTGCATCATGAAGCTTTGGCCTCGCACGGTGACGACGGCAAACTCGGTGCCGCCGCGCACAAAGGGGTCGCCGCACGACATCTCGGTGATGTAACGGCGGGCGCTGGGGTCTTTCGGAGCCTTCTGTGATGTGAAGTTGTGGAAGTTGCGGGTGCCCTTGTACTGGGCAAAGAGACGGTTGACTCTCTGCAGTGTCTCTGGCTCTAAACGGAAGGCAGCGGAATTCTGGGTGTCGTAGTCCTTTGGAGCAAAGGCCACACTGGGAAGCATGTAAGAGTATGTGCGAGCGTCACAGTTGTTTTTGGAATTGAAACCCCCCGTGACTCTCTTGAAGCCTATTGAAATAAAAAAAAATAGAAGCAACTAGAAGATGAGTGTAACTGAGACCATGTGCCTCATATTTAGAGTAATCCACACTGAATCTGACATAAAAGGCTTCATATTTTCCAACCGCACTGTATTTGACAATGTAATCTCACCTAGCACTCTTATTTGTGCTGGAAGATAAGAGTTGATTTTCTCGACTATTTCTTCAATCAGCCAAAGTTTCAGCGATACCACTTGACCAGCAGCAGAAACACCCTTACAAAAAAAAATAAAAAATACGTTTTGAGAATGAATGCACGGCATGTCTAGATTTATGTATATTCATACAATACAGTAAACATATCAAACAGCAACTACTCAAGAGTTCTTCCAAACTATGCCTACCAATGTTCATACCTTGTCGGTTCTCGCACATCTTTGGAAAGACATTTTCTTCATGTCATCACCATGGTTTTCCGGAATGCATCCAGCCTTTATAAGTGCCGTGATCAACTCATCTTCAATGGTCATGAACTTGCAAGAGCCAGAATTTCTCTAAACACAAATGTCCAAACCAAGACATAAGGTAACGACAGTGACAGATAATCTATGTGTATTTAGACCACTTGAAAATAAGATAGCTACCTGCATGCCATAGTACCCTTTTCCTGAATAGGCCATAAGAAGAACCACTTTCTTTTTAGGGTATTTCTTCTCATCCGCAGCTTGATCCTCCTCAGTTTTCACCTTCTTCGAGATGTGCCCATTCTCTCCCAAGTCCCCGCTTCCTTCCTCAACTCGCTTCAGTGACTTGGCGGTCTGCATGTTCTCACACTCGTTGCTCATCATCCAACGGGACCCCACAAACTTGTTAAGGCAACCTAATCAGAATCGATTTTATTCGCCATGAATGTTTGCACAAACAAGGAATTTACTTTGGCAGGGAGGTGCATACATTAAACATATAGGAATATTGGAACTTAGCATGGACATATAGAACGCATTCTTAACGAGATAACTCAACGAGCATTAAACTCTATCCTCACAGAGAATACCTGGGAATTGGTCTTGGTATCGCCTTATATACCCTCAAGAAGTCTGCCTTTTATATTCTGTCCTCCACATCTTAGAAGGCAGATCAGAGGTTGGGCACATCTTTCAAAGGGTCAGTTCAGAGCCTGCACGAGTTTGAGAATGGCAATATCACGCAAGCTTGAACTGGTTATGGAATACAGCTAGGGAGAAAAGACTCGCAAGTTCTGACCAATTCCCACTAGACAGACAGAAGGGTCAGTTAAAAGGTAAAATCTACAGTTGGCTTCAGATGATAGTTGAATCTACAGTGCACAAGATGTGTAGTACAACTGTTCCTACCAGGCTTACCTTTACAATTGATTTTCAATAATCGTGAACTTGCTAAGACACTCAATAACGGACGAATTGTCAGCATATCTTGAAAAGCGATGGGGTGAACAGTAACGGAGGCAAGTAGGTCAGCTGCCTCATTCCCATCCAGCTAATCTGAGCTAACTAAACTTAGCATCAAATAACAGGGTTCCGCTAGCGAGTTTTTCTAGCCAGCCGTTCAAGATAGCAAAATGAATAGAGATAAAAAAAAACTTTTAGACGCTGCACTCACGAACTATCATCAAAAATGGATGTCCCAATCGCGACCTAGCACGTTAGAAGTAGCTAGCTACAGTATACATATTTGTAATGTAAATAGCCTAGCTAGTGGTACATCAAGTGGGAACACACATGGCTACACGAAACTTTAACCTTTCTATCGCGAGAGTGGATATAAAATAGGGTGCACGCGCACTCACTCACTGTGCACACGTCTCCTCTGATCTGATGTTAGCTAGCTGGAAGCTATCCCGCGACGTCTTTTCATAAATGCTGTACATTTTTGCCTGTGGTTCCAGAGTGGTTAGTCGACGTTTTCTGCAAGGGGATAACTGTTAAAGCTAAAGTCCACGTTTTTGAAAATCTTCTGATTCTAGCAACAACAGGCCAGCAACTGGACTATAGCTAGCTACTACTGACCACAGCAGCTTGACTTCAGTTTTAAGACCGAGGCCTCGTTCTCCCTGTCCTCAGAAAGATGAGCTTTCTATTGTAAGTTTGTTAGCTAACAGATATCTACTGTGGATCATTGTGTTGGAAGTTTAATAACCCTTTCTTTTAATGTTTTGGTATTTGTTTTGGGTGAACTGAGCGACATTTAGCGAGTCCATTAACTGGCAATACAAATGACCTGGGGATTTTGTTTTTTGTTTGACTGCTTCTTCAGCAATATTTATGATTTTAGAATAATGGCTAGCCGGTTACTGTGGTACTGTAGTAGATGACTTTCTTTCCATAGTGTAGCCTGTTTTACTATTCAGAAACTGACGTAGCCTACAAATTAACTAATAGTATGAGCCCTAACTTAGGGTAACCCTAACTGCGTGTTAGTTCAACAGTCACTTGATTAGGGAAAGCTGCCAGTGCTGCTACAAAATAACACGTCTGACAGATAAATTCTCGTTGGACTGAAGTTGACAGTGCTTTTCAACATTTAAAGTTCAGCTGAACTGGAAATAGACCAAGCTAGGGTCTAAGCATTTGCCCTGTCTACGATTTTGCTGGCTGCCTCACAAGTACTGCTTCAAAGTGCGTGCTATGGTAGCCAATGGGATGTACATTTACATTTTACATTTATTCATTTAGCAGACGCTTTTATCCAAAGCGACTTCCAAGAGAGAGCTTTACAGTGCATAGGTCACTGATAATAACAACAAGATAGCCCCACAGCATTGCGGGTAGTCAAAAACAAGAAGTACATATTGTGAACAACCAAAAAATAGTGCTAAAGGGAAGAAACCATAAGAGCATGTAGTTAAACAAGTTAAAATTACACAACATTAATCTCTAAGTGCAGGTGTACCTGTAGGAAAGCAATAAAAATAGGATTAACTAAAATAGAATACAACAGTTTAAATCAGCTACCACTAACCAACAAGAGCAACAGTCTAAGCAGGAGTCATTGTGATACTTGAGGAAACTAGCGTTGGGTTCAGCAAACTATTCCTAAATACCATTGTACTCCCGGAACAAGTGCGTCTTGAGCCTTCTCTTGAAGGTGGAGAGACAGTCCGTGTCTCTGATGGAGGTGGGGAGTTGATTCCACCACTGGGGTGCCATGTAGTTTCAATGTGTACTTATTTATTAAACTATAATGAAGGCATGACAAGGCATATGATATGTGTTGGTATCAAACATGTATAAGTCATATGATGTTGAATGGTATGGGGACAGCCACTGAGTCCAGAAGATGGAAAGAAGTGGCTGGTAAATCAACATCTCTCTCAACACACAATTTGCCTATTCTACGTCATTTTTTTATGTTTATTGTCTCACAGTGGCAATCGGTCGTCCAAGACTTTTAAACCCAAAAAGAACATACCAGAGGGCTCTCATCAATATGAGCTTTTGAAACACGCCGAGGCTACGCTGGGAAGTGGAAACCTCCGAATGGCAGTCATGCTCCCGGAGGGAGAGGATCTGAACGAGTGGGTCGCAGTCAACAGTAAGGGGCTAATCTGCACATCTCCATCTTCTATACACATTTAGTAAGGGGCTAATCTGCACATCTCCAGATTCTACACACATTTAGTAAGGGGCTAATCTGCACATCTCCAGATTCTACACACATTTAGTAAGGGACTAATCTGCACATCTCCAGTTTCTACACACATTTAGTAAGGGGCTAATCTGCACATCTCCAGTTTCTACACACATTTAGTAAGGGGCTAATCTGCACATCTCCAGATTCTACACACATTTAGTAAGGGGCTAATCTGCACATCTCCAGATTCTACACACATTTAGTAAGGGGCTAATCTGCACATCTCCAGTTTCTACACACATTTAGTAAGGGGCTAATCTGCACATCTCCAGCTTCTACACACATTTAGTAAGGGGCTAATCTGCACATCTCCAGATTCTACACACATTTAGTAAGGGGCTAATCTGCACATCTCCAGATTCTACACACATTTAGTAAGGGGCTAATCTGCACATCTCCAGATTCTACACACATTTAGTAAGGGGCTAATCTGCACATCTCCAGCTTCTACACACATTTAGTAAGGGGCTAATCTGCACATCTCCAGATTCTACACACATTTAGTAAGGGGCTAATCTGCACATCTCCAGATTCTACACACATTTAGTAAGGGGCTAATCTGCACATCTCCAGTTTCTACACACATTTAGTAAGGGGCTAATCTGCACATCTCCAGCTTCTACACACATTTAGTAAGGGGCTAATCTGCACATCTCCAGATTCTACACACATTTAGTAAGGGGCTAATCTGCACATCTCCAGATTCTACACACATTTAGTAAGGGGCTAATCTGCACATCTCCAGCTTCTACACACATTTAGTAAGGGGCTAATCTGCACATCTCCAGCTTCTACACACATTTAGTAAGGGGCTAATCTGCACATCTCCAGCTTCTACACACATTTAGTAAGGGGCTAATCTGCACATCTCCAGATTCTACACACATTTAGTAAGGGGCTAATCTGCACATCTCCAGCTTCTACACACATTTAGTAAGGGGCTAATCTGCACATCTCCAGCTTCTACACACATTTAGTAAGGGGCTAATCTGCACATCTCCAGATTCTACACACATTTAGTAAGGGGCTAATCTGCACATCTCCAGATTCTACACACATTTAGTAAGGGGCTAATCTGCACATCTCCAGCTTCTACACACATTTAGTAAGGGGCTAATCTGCACATCTCCAGCTTCTACACACATTTAGTAAGGGGCTAATCTGCACATCTCCAGATTCTACACACATTTAGTAAGGGGCTAATCTGCACATCTCCAGATTCTACACACATTTAGTAAGGGGCTAATCTGCACATCTCCAGCTTCTACACACATTTAGTAAGGGGCTAATCTGCACATCTCCAGCTTCTACACACATTTAGTAAGGGGCTAATCTGCACATCTCCAGATTCTACACACATTTAGTAAGGGGCTAATCTGCACATCTCCAGATTCTACACACATTTAGTAAGGGGCTAATCTGCACATCTCCAGCTTCTACACACATTTAGTAAGGGGCTAATCTGCACATCTCCAGCTTCTACACACATTTAGTAAGGGGCTAATCTGCACATCTCCAGATTCTACACACATTTAGTAAGGGGCTAATCTGCACATCTCCAGCTTCTACACACATTTAGTAAGGGGCTAATCTGCACATCTCCAGCTTCTACACACATTTAGTAAGGGGCTAATCTGCACATCTCCAGCTTCTACACACATTTAGTAAGGGGCTAATCTGCACATCTCCAGATTCTACACACATTTAGTAAGGGGCTAATCTGCACATCTCCAGCTTCTACACACATTTAGTAAGGGGCTAATCTGCACATCTCCAGCTTCTACACACATTTGGTAAGGGGCTAATCTGCACATCTCCAGATTCTACACACATTTAGTAAGGGGCTAATCTGCACATCTCCATCTTCTATACACATTTAGTAAGGGACTAATCTGCACATCTCCAGCTTCTACACACATTTAGTAAAGGGCTAATCTGCACATCTCCAGCTTCTACACACATTTAGTAAGGGGCTAATCTGCACATCTCCAGCTTCTACACACATTTAGTAAGGGGCTAATCTGCACATCTCCAGCTTCTACACACATTTAGTAAGGGGCTAATCTGCACATCTCCAGCTTCTACACACATTTAGTAAGGGGCTAATCTGCACATCTCCAGATTCTACACACATTTAGTAAGGGACTAATCTGCACATCTCCAGTTTCTACACACATTTAGTAAGGGGCTAATCTGCACATCTCCAGCTTCTACACACATTTAGTAAGGGGCTAATCTGCACATCTCCAGATTCTACACACATTTAGTAAGGGGCTAATCTGCACATCTCCAGCTTCTACACACATTTAGTAAGGGGCTAATCTGCACATCTCCAGATTCTACACACATTTAGTTAGGGGCTAATCTGCACATCTCCAGATTCTACACACATTTAGTAAGGGGCTAATCTGCACATCTCCAGATTCTACACACATTTAGCAAGGGGCTAATCTGCACATCTCCAGCTTCTACACACATTTAGTAAGGGGCTAATCTGCACATCTCCAGCTTCTACACACATTTAGTAAGGGGCTAATCTGCACATCTCCAGCTTCTACACACATTTAGTAAGGGGCTAATCTGCACATCTCCAGCTTCTACACACATTTAGTAAGGGGCTAATCTGCACAGCTTCTACACACATTTAGTAAGGGGCTAATCTGCACATCTTTCTACACACATTTAGTAAGGGGCTAATCTGCACATCTACAGCTTCTACACACATTTAGTAAGGGGCTAATCTGCACATCTCCAGTTTCTACACACATTTAGTAAGGGGCTAATCTGCACATCTCCAGATTCTACACACATTTAGTAAGGGGCTAATCTGCACATCTCCAGCTTCTACACACATTTAGTAAGGGGCTAATCTGCACATCTCCAGATTCTACACACATTTAGTAAGGGGCTAATCTGCACATCTCCAGATTCTACACACATTTAGTAAGGGGCTAATCTGCACATCTCCAGCTTCTACACACATTTAGTAAGGGGCTAATCTGCACATCTCCAGCTTCTACACACATTTAGTAAGGGGCTAATCTGCACATCTCCAGCTTCTACACACATTTAGTAAGGGGCTAATCTGCACATCTCCAGCTTCTACACACATTTAGTAAGGGGCTAATCTGCACATCTCCAGTTTCTACACACATTTAGTAAGGGGCTAATCTGCACATCTCCAGTTTCTACACACATTTAGTAAGGGGCTAATCTGCACATCTCCAGCTTCTACACACATTTAGTAAGGGGCTAATCTGCACATCTCCAGTTTCTACACACATTTAGTAAGGGACTAATCTGCACATCTCCAGCTTCTACACACATTTAGTAAGGGGCTAATCTGCACATCTCCAGATTCTACACACATTTAGTAAGGGACTAATCTGCACATCTCCAGATTCTACACACATTTAGTAAGGGGCTAATCTGCACATCTCCAGCTTCTACACACATTTAGTAAGGGGCTAATCTGCACATCTCCAGCTTCTACACACATTTAGTAAGGGGCTAATCTGCACATCTCCAGATTCTACACACATTTAGTAAGGGACTAATCTGCACATCTCCAGTTTCTACACACATTTAGTAAGGGGCTAATCTGCACATCTCCAGCTTCTACACACATTTAGTAAGGGGCTAATCTGCACATCTCCAGATTCTACACACATTTAGTAAGGGGCTAATCTGCACATCTCCAGCTTCTACACACATTTAGTAAGGGGCTAATCTGCACATCTCCAGATTCTACACACATTTAGTAAGGGGCTAATCTGCACATCTCCAGATTCTACACACATTTAGTAAGGGGCTAATCTGCACATCTCCAGCTTCTACACACATTTAGTAAGGGGCTAATCTGCACATCTCCAGCTTCTACACACATTTAGTAAGGGGCTAATCTGCACATCTCCAGCTTCTACACACATTTAGTAAGGGGCTAATCTGCACATCTCCAGCTTCTACACACATTTAGTAAGGGGCTAATCTGCACATCTCCAGTTTCTACACACATTTAGTAAGGGGCTAATCTGCACATCTACAGCTTCTACACACATTTAGTAAGGGGCTAATCTGCACATCTCCAGCTTCTACACACATTTAGTAAGGGGCTAATCTGCACATCTCCAGATTCTACACACATTTAGTAAGGGGCTAATCTGCACATCTCCAGCTTCTACACACATTTAGTAAGGGGCTAATCTGCACATCTCCAGATTCTACACACATTTAGTAAGGGGCTAATCTGCACATCTCCAGATTCTACACACATTTAGTAAGGGGCTAATCTGCACATCTCCAGCTTCTACACACATTTAGTAAGGGGCTAATCTGCACATCTCCAGTTTCTACACACATTTAGTAAGGGGCTAATCTGCACATCTCCAGCTTCTACACACATTTAGTAAGGGGCTAATCTGCACATCTCCAGCTTCTACACACATTTAGTAAGGGGCTAATCTGCACATCTCCAGCTTCTACACACATTTAGTAAGGGGCTAATCTGCACATCTCCAGTTTCTACACACATTTAGTAAGGGGCTAATCTGCACATCTACAGCTTCTACACACATTTAGTAAGGGGCTAATCTGCACATCTCCAGCTTCTACACACATTTAGTAAGGGACTAATCTGCACATCTCCAGATTCTACACACATTTAGTAAGGGGCTAATCTGCACATCTCCAGATTCTACACACATTTAGTAAGGGGCTAATCTGCACATCTCCAGCTTCTACACACATTTAGTAAGGGGCTAATCTGCACATCTCCAGCTTCTACACACATTTAGTAAGGGGCTAATCTGCACATCTCCAGCTTCTACACACATTTAGTAAGGGGCTAATCTGCACATCTCCAGCTTCTACACACATTTAGTAAGGGGCTAATCTGCACATCTCCAGTTTCTACACACATTTAGTAAGGGGCTAATCTGCACATCTCCAGTTTCTACACACATTTAGTAAGGGGCTAATCTGCACATCTCCAGCTTCTACACACATTTAGTAAGGGGCTAATCTGCACATCTCCAGTTTCTACACACATTTAGTAAGGGGCTAATCTGCACATCTCCAGATTCTACACACATTTAGTAAGGGACTAATCTGCACATCTCCAGCTTCTACACACATTTAGTAAGGGGCTAATCTGCACATCTCCAGTTTCTACACACATTTAGTAAGGGGCTAATCTGCACATCTCCAGATTCTACACACATTTAGTAAGGGGCTAATCTGCACATCTCCAGTTTCTACACACATTTAGTAAGGGGCTAATCTGCACATCTCCAGATTCTACACACATTTAGTAAGGGGCTAATCTGCACATCTCCAGCTTCTACACACATTTAGTAAGGGGCTAATCTGCACATCTCCAGTTTCTACACACATTTAGTAAGGGGCTAATCTGCACATCTCCAGATTCTACACACATTTAGTAAGGGACTAATCTGCACATCTCCAGTTTCTACACACATTTAGTAAGGGGCTAATCTGCACATCTCCAGCTTCTACACACATTTAGTAAGGGGCTAATCTGCACATCTCCAGATTCTACACACATTTAGTAAGGGGCTAATCTGCACATCTCCAGCTTCTACACACATTTAGTAAGGGGCTAATCTGCACATCTCCAGATTCTACACACATTTAGTAAGGGGCTAATCTGCACATCTCCAGATTCTACACACATTTAGTAAGGGGCTAATCTGCACATCTCCAGCTTCTACACACATTTAGTAAGGGGCTAATCTGCACATCTCCAGCTTCTACACACATTTAGTAAGGGGCTAATCTGCACATCTCCAGCTTCTACACACATTTAGTAAGGGGCTAATCTGCACATCTCCAGCTTCTACACACATTTAGTAAGGGGCTAATCTGCACATCTCCAGTTTCTACACACATTTAGTAAGGGGCTAATCTGCACATCTACAGCTTCTACACACATTTAGTAAGGGGCTAATCTGCACATCTCCAGCTTCTACACACATTTAGTAAGGGGCTAATCTGCACATCTCCAGATTCTACACACATTTAGTAAGGGGCTAATCTGCACATCTCCAGCTTCTACACACATTTAGTAAGGGGCTAATCTGCACATCTCCAGATTCTACACACATTTAGTAAGGGGCTAATCTGCACATCTCCAGATTCTACACACATTTAGTAAGGGGCTAATCTGCACATCTCCAGCTTCTACACACATTTAGTAAGGGGCTAATCTGCACATCTCCAGCTTCTACACACATTTAGTAAGGGGCTAATCTGCACATCTCCAGTTTCTACACACATTTAGTAAGGGGCTAATCTGCACATCTCCAGCTTCTACACACATTTAGTAAAGGGCTAATCTGCACATCTCCAGTTTCTACACACATTTAGTAAGGGGCTAATCTGCACATCTCCAGATTCTACACACATTTAGTAAGGGACTAATCTGCACATCTCCAGCTTCTACACACATTTAGTAAGGGGCTAATCTGCACATCTCCAGATTCTACACACATTTAGTAAGGGACTAATCTGCACATCTCCAGCTTCTACACACATTTAGTAAGGGGCTAGTCTGCACATCTCCAGATTCTACACACATTTAGTAAGGGGCTAATCTGCACATCTACAGCTTCTACACACATTTAGTAAGGGGCTAATCTGCACATCTCCAGCTTCTACACACATTTAGTAAGGGGCTAATCTGCACATCTCCAGATTCTACACACATTTAGTAAGGGGCTAATCTGCACATCTCCAGCTTCTACACACATTTAGTAAGGGGCTAATCTGCACATCTCCAGCTTCTACACACATTTTCATGACCTTCAAGACGTTTCCCCTAAATATCACTCCCTGCCCCAAGCACGTCACATCACCCGCATAACATGTTAAGCCTTTCGTCAGATTTTTGCAAATGGATCGGAGATGTGTCAGCAACCTCGTTTTTCACTTCTGTAGAGTCAACTTTCAGCTCAGTTCACTGTCAGGAGAGGACATTAACATTCACTCCAAGGAGTGCTATGTTGGCTAGGGGAGAGACAGACCTCTTTGTACTGCCAGCTCTTTTGTTTGAGGTCTTACATTAAGTTAAATGACTTTGCCAGCGGATGTCTTATTTCCTGTGTAGCACGCATCCAGTGACCTCACTCTTGGAAAGTCTGATGTTCTGTGGTGAGATCAGCAAACAGTAGACTGACCTTAGCTTTGACTGCAGGTCCCACAATGTCTGCACGCGATCCTCTATCTATGCCATAAGGGAAGACTTGAACATGAGTCTCGTCTTTGAGATGCGACTGTGCTATAATACTGCATGTGATTGGGAGTTGACACAACCTGTATGTTACGCGGAGACTGTTCACTCTATGCTTTTCTTATTGGATAGCCACGTATAAATGTTTGAGCGCACACGAGAGGGTCCTTGACGAGTGTTTCTTTTCCAGCTGTGGATTTCTTCAACCAGATCAACATGCTCTATGGCACCATAACAGACTTCTGCACCGAGGAAAGCTGCCCTGTCATGTCCGCTGGGCTCAAGTAAGGGTCTGCATAAATACGTGTTGAAAGACGGGTTGGATGTTTGCATGTTTTTTTTATTTTTTATGATCCAACGATTATTGCAACTTCTCTCGTATAGGTATGAGTACCATTGGGCAGATGGAACCAACATCAAGAAGCCAATCAAATGTTCAGCTCCCAAGTACATTGACTATCTAATGACCTGGGTGCAAGACCAACTCGACGATGAGACGCTTTTCCCATCCAAAATAGGTATGAGTTGTAGTCTTGCAGTCCATTTCGGTTAAAGATTGTATTGCACTCAATCGCGTTTTTCTCGCTCTCAGACCCTGCCGTGTTTGTCTGTGGCTACCATGTGATCTCTTACGTTGGTAACACTTTAGATGAGCTCACCAAATTCATAATTTATTAACCACTTTGTTACCTATTAGTTATTTATTTATTGTTTATACAAAATGTATCATTAGTAAAGCATTTGTTCACACGGTTAGGGTTCGGGTTTAGGGCTAGGGTTTAGGGTTTAAGTTTTGGTTAGGGTTTAGCTTTTTTTAGCTACATTTTGTATGAACAACAAATAACTAATGGTGAACAAACCGTTAACTAATAAGTAACAAATTGGTTAATAAATTATGTATCATTAGTAAAGCTAAACCCTAACCAAAACTTAAACCCTAGCCCTAAACCCGAACCCTAACCCTAACTCTGTGAACAAATGCTTTACTAATGATACATTTTGTACGAACAACAAATAACTAAAGGTGAACAAACCGTTAACTAACAAGTAACAAATTGGTTAATAAATGATGAATTTGGTGAGCTCATCTAAAGTGTTACCCTTCCGTTTTCACCCCAAGGTGTGCCCTTCAAGCGGAACTTCATGTCGGTGGCTAAGACCATCCTGAAGCGCCTGTTCAGGGTCTACGCCCACATCTACCACCAGCACTTTGACTCTGTGATGCAGCTTCAGGAGGAGGCTCATTTAAACACGTCGTTCAAACACTTCATCTTTTTCGTACAGGTAAAGTAAACCGCAACATGCCAAGAGGTGTTGGGTAGGTGTCTGTGGACGACGAGTGTTAGGAAGAGGGTTTTGCAAATGTTGTCCCCGGAAACGAAAGGAGACGAGGGCTGAAACGAGTGAAAACGTGATCAAGGAAACTGTTGTATTTTCTTGTGTTTTACAGGAGTTTGGCTTGATTGACAGGAAAGAGTTGGTCCCGCTACAGGAGCTGATTGAGAAACTGACAACCAAAGACAGATAGGCTGCGAGGTATTCCTGCAGCCTGTGGTCTATACTTAGTTTGCACAGATACCCACCCTATGAGAGCTATTGTATGCAGTACATGAGGAAGTGTTCTTGATATGGCCAGGATTGAGGAAGGCTGTACTTCTGTTAGGCACCTGGAGATACAGTATGGAGTTAGCCTAACCCATTAGCGCTAGCTTTTTGCTGGTACATTTATTAACCTATATTAACAGTTTCGGCGAACTCAAGAAACGTATTCCTTTTCTGTTTGCATTTATCTTCAAATGATTGGAATATCCCTACTACAAGTGAAGAGGTACATACATTAGGAAGGTTCTAGTGGTACAACAGTGTGAACAAATAAGTTGTTGGTGCCATTCCGCCCCCCCCCCCCCCCCCCCCCCCCCCCAACTAGATTTCCTGACTAGAGTCAATGAATAACCCAATATCCTGCTTAGGTCTTGAACTACTGTTATAGAATGACAAGACCTTTACTTATCGAGTCCCTTAAAGTCACCAGTAACTCCACATTCCCAAGTGCCTAACATGGCTCACGTTCACTCTCCATCTGGTACAGTAGACCTTTTACGCTAGGATAAAACGAACACTTAGTCTAGGAAAAGAGAGTTTTAGCCCTACTCAGATTCATGCAGAACCCCCCTCCCCCCCTTCCCAGAACACACGCAATATATAAATCTGTGTTTTTTTATGGTTAGAGTTATGATCTTATCAGCTTCACATTTCCTAAACATTTATAACCCATAGGATGCCTCTGTCTTGTATTATCTTACCAGCCATGAAGCACTTTGTAAAACGTTTTTAAATTCTCGCCCCTCCATTTTTTCCTTGAATGTTGCTCCCACGTTATTTGTTCCCGCACAGAATGTCAATGCAATGCTTAACTACCCAATGAAAGATGTGATTTCTTATGCTTTTGTATGGTCGTTTTGAGTTTGGTAGTGCCGTGCTTCAGAGAGCAGACGCATGGACATCCCAACATGAAAATGGATTGTACTATGCAAAAAACGTATGCTAGGTTTACACTGGAGATGAAAAGCATTGATTATTTTAGTCATGTACTTCTGACCATTTAACAATAATTGTGGAACAATTGTTTTTGCTCTTCTATTTTTCTCTTTGTTTTACCTAAAAGTGATAGCACTGAAGAGTGAGTATGCAGTAAGGGTTGAAAGCAATGAATTTCATTGTTTTTCTTTTTTTAATGTTATTTTCTAAACTTGTCTTTATTGGGAAGATGTGAAATGTATGAGATGTAACCCACAGAGCATAGGGTTTGGTGTTTCTTGGAAAGCATATTTTATAAGCATGGTGTGATCCTTGGGTGTTGTTAGCCCAGTTTTAAAGGGGACTTTCGCCTTTACCCTACTACCCCTTACGTCTACTAAATGCTTTGTTGTCATATAGTCTAGCTTATACGTTAGAAATTGAATGTGATTGTTCATCAGACAACCTGAAACGTTGTAATTGTAACAAAGCCATCTATTTGTCATGCCTCTTTGCTCTATGAAAAATCTAAATACACATGGCACAAGTTGATACTGTACCTATAGTGTATATTCCCCTGGCTGTAATATAATCAAATGAATCGGTTGTAAATAATGTGGTTGAGAGGGTTTTCAAAGCTACTGAATTGAATGAATGCTGTTTACAAGGCAAATAAAGAGGATCTTTGAAAGCGTTGGTTATTTTTTGGTATCGTTAATACTCAATTTGCTCCAACTGTAGCCTATGAATAGCTTAGTGAATGAGTGAGCAGTCGGGGCAAGTGAAGTCAGTGGAAACATTGATGTGGGCGGAGTTAGGCAATTGCCACATCTTTGGCAGCTGTTTCCGTATGGCGCGAAAGCTTCAAACCTTCACCGGCGCTCAAGACATAACTTATTTGCCAGTAGACAACGTCTACATTTGTCGTTTAAAACAATGCCGTCGACACAGAAGAGGGCTTGTCTTAGTCCAGTAAACGATAATAAGGAGAAAAGAATCATGCGAATTTCAATAGAAGGCAATATTGGTAAGTAGCTTAAAAGGCAACATAGCCCAAGTAGGAAGAAGGGCTGCAGTAGGTTACAACATAAATACACAACCGTGGTACTTACATGTCATTTGGTGACACTATACTTAATTACGTATTACTTAATTAGCTATAAGCTACCATAATGTGTTACTGTGTAGGCTCTGTGCGTTTGTGCAATCAGTTAAGTGTTGGCACATCTTTTAAGTCGGTATTTGTCAATGCATTAAACGTTTTGGCTCGTCAAATTGTCTATATGGGACTAAAATAGGCCCTCATTTAAGCTAGTTTTTTTAGTTGTAGTCCATAGATGCAGATGCAAAAAGTCCCGCGCTGAAAATGTATACTGTCATAAGATCGAATTATATCTTCACTCGCATGTCCATATTATGGGTTATTTGTAGAACTGCCTGGACATCTGGTAATACAAGTGTCAATACATTATTAAATGTATCGGAAAGAATCCATAACCTTAACGTTAATACACTTAATTCATCCATTGTCTTACTTCCGCATATCCTCTCCAGCGGCAGGCAAATCGACATTTGTGCGCCTCTTGGAGGAGCAGAGCAATGACTGGGAAGTTGTACCTGAACCAATCGCTAGGTGGTGCAATGTACAAACCCAGATGAGTGATTTTGAGGTAAATAAAACATTCACTTTAACTTAAACCTGAGTGAAAATCAACAATGAGTGATTGTGTTTGTATTGAAGGTGGTTCAAAGAATTTAGAGTCAAGCTATGTAATAATTGGTTGATACATCTCTGAAGACCGTACTGTCTCAGCCCTTGGAAAACTCGATGTGATTATTATGGCGTGTAGAGCTTTATCACAAGACTGCCCTGTGTTCTGGCATTGAGACACCTCTAATTGATCTGCATTGAGATGAGATTGGTCAATAATCCCTGGAATAATGAGGGAATTTGGATCTTGTCACTGGAGAATGTCATGTTAATGAAGCTTTGTTAAGGATGAATGGGCAGGCCATTTAAAATCCCTTAATGCATTGTCAATTTACCTCAGAATTTCATCATGGTCTCATCACAACATCCAGATTGTGTGCCCCACCCTAGCTAAATCTGTTTTCAAAACTTTGCATTTGACACAAGTATCTGTGTGTGCGCTTGTATGGTTGTATTCAACAGAGTTTTGAATGCAGCTGCCATCTGGCCTAGTCCACTCTGGTCAGTATGTTAGATTACACACCCAGAGGAACAGATGGCGCCGCCCTGAACAGCTGAGCATGTCCGATCGTAGTCTTGAGACCCTCTGCTCTCCCCCCTATACACATGGTTGGGCTCACACTGCCCCAGTTGAACCTCCAGATGAAGCGTTCGATCTTGTTCATTATTCTCTCGAACCCTTCATCCTGAGCCCCTTATCTATCAATACCCAGACATGTAAGGACACACAAGCAATACCTCCATTTACACCGTCAGCATTTTTTCAATCTCATTATTCTAAGTACAGCGTGAACCATTCTGAGCAAGTGGGAGTTGCACTGACTCCTACACTGCTGGTGTGCAATCAGAGCCCATTCTCACTTGGTCCACTATGGGGACCTTCATTCACCAAGCCTTCTACATTCAGTTCAAGTGGTATGATCATTGTCTTTTCATATTAGAACTCAATAGAAGTGACCCCAACTCCTTTGCTGGCAGGAGCTCACCACCTCTCAGAAGAGCGGCGGCAATGTCCTGCAGATGATGTACGAGAAGCCCGAGAGGTGGGCATACACCTTCCAGACCTACGCCTGTATGAGCAGAGTACGCGCTCAAATCAAATCCACACAGGGCAAGCTCCGAGAGGCTGAGAACCCCGTCCAGTTCTTTGAGCGTTCCGTCTACAGTGACAGGTATGGACGGCGGCAGCGTCGATGACTGCCTTGAGTGAGCGGGACTGGATGTGACCAGGGCCGGCCCAAGGCATAAGCGAACTAAGAGGCTGCTTAGGGCCCCTGTGGCTACCAGAGGGCCCCCAAGAGCAAATTAAATTACAGTTTAATGTAATGTATTATTTAATGTATTATGTAAAAAATATATATATTCTTTTTTTTAATCTGCAACGATAAGCGATGTCGAGGGGCCCCCAAATCAATTTTGCTTAAGGCCCCATAAAGGTTTGGGCCGGCCCTGGATGTGACCTATGATTTCCTAAAACTTTTTCCTCATTCTTCCTCACATGTAGTGACGGAACTTCCAAATGACACCTTTTTGCTCTGGCGTGGTGTGCGTGTAGGTACATCTTTGCCGCCAACTTGTATGAGAGCGAGTGTCTTAACGACACAGAGTGGGCCATCTACCAGGACTGGCATGGCTGGCTCCACAGTCAGTTTGGAAAACACATTGAGCTGGACGGCATCGTCTACCTCAGAGCCGCACCGGAGGTACGCTCCGGCACACAGCCAACTCTCGCCGTCTCTCACTTCCCACCCTGCGCTGTCGGTTGAGAAGCTTTCTGGGAAAAGCAGAACAGTAAGACGTATTCAATGATTTTTTTTTGCGTGTGTGTAGAAATGTTTAGAGCGGCTGCACCTCCGAGGCCGTGAGGAGGAGCAGGGCATCCCTCTGGAGTACTTGGAGAAGCTCCACTTCAAACACGAGAGCTGGCTGCAGCACAAAACCATGCGGTGAGGCCCCGACGCGCAACCTGCTTACGTTGTAGAGTGTTTGTGTGTGAGAGAGAGAGAGAGAGAGAGAGAGAGAGAGAGAGAGAGGGGGGGGGGGGGTTGTCAGTGTGGACTCTAGAGGCTTACGTATTTAATAGGTAATTTATGATTTAGGAATGTGTTTCGATAAAGAAAGAGTTGGGACATTGGTTTGGTTCGTTTCTCAGGTCAATTGTGAGCCGAACATTTCCTAAAAAAAGCTGGATTGCATGAGTTCCTACTCGCGTAGAAAATCATTGCTGCCGATAGATGCTTGCATAAGCATCTTGGAAGTCAATGACGCATGTCTCATTTGATCTTTTGACCATCAGTATGGAGTTTGAGTATCTGAACAACGTGCCTGTTCTGACTCTGGACGTGAATGAAGACTTTAAAGGGGACCAAATCAAATGTGCTAACATGTTGGAAAAGGTGAGACGTGTTGCACCTTATTCTAAATATGTTTGGATAAACATATAGGGAACACTTATGTGAAGTTAGCACTAAAGAATGAATGGGACTATATTTAGCTTGTTTTTTTATGTTTCAAGAAAACATGGTGCTTGACTGTTTCAAACTTCCTGTTCTATGACTTCACAACAACACGCGCATAAACACATACACACACAGTTTCCTTAAAGGAACTGAAGCCTGACCAAAAGCATGCGACCGTTTCTATGCCGATTGGTAAATACCAGCGTTACGCATGATGTCTTCTCAAACATAGCTACACACATAATGTCACTGTATGTATATTGTGCTAACTGTTCTGCCTATTTCAGGTCAAAGACTTCCTCAGCTCATTGTAGACCGCAGCAGATGATTGGTGCCTGTGTGGAGAACAGAAGCCAATCACAGGGATGATTAAACTGTGATTGAGGAAATGTTGTCATTACAACTATGTCTTTCATTCACTCAAAGCATTTTAAATGTACTTATCTTATAGCTTAAGTGTACTTGCCTTCAAGGCCATTTTTGTAAAGATTTTTTCTTACGTGTGTTTTATATATTATGACCAATGTTCATGGGGAAAGGAAATAAAAAGAATACATTTATAGCGATATGATGGTGGTTTCCCTAACTGTTTCAATGCGACATTTGTAAACTTGTTTTATTTATGAAGGCTCCTATATTAACTTTTGATGAGCAAATCTGCTGCTGCTGTTGGGGTCCAGTATGATATGGAATTTGTGTTGGGTTGTTACAACGTCAATATCTTTTCTTTGACATTATATTCCTGACATTGTCAAAAGTGTTTATATACAGTATTAATCTATAAGATTATGCCATTTACGCCATAGTACCATCTAGGGCCAATGTCAGTATTTGACCACTTCTCAAAAAGGTAATGTGGTATATTGTTTTGTAACATAGAACATCTGAAGCACCTTAGATTTGCTGAATAAGCAAAAGACACACGATTCACAGAGATGTGCACCATGCAATAAGGTAACTAAATGTGAAAATTACAGTTATTTGGTTTACCAAAACCCTGGTGTTGTAGATGTGTATAATTATTGCAAGCTGACTCAAGAGTAAGCATACAAATGACCGTTAAATACAGGTTGAACTTGAAGAACTTCACTGTTTGCAGTCCTGAAATGTAGCCAAGTCATATGTCTTCTTGTCAAGTGAACTTAACCGTTGTGTGTGTTAATATTTGTGTGTGTTAATATGTGTGTTACTTACACAATATTCACGGGTCTGATATGCTCACAGTATTATTGGGGTTTTACAACAATTACAGCCAAAATCGTTTATGTAAATGGTTGGGGTAGAAAATTACATTTCTTACATTGTATCAAATTAATGTATCACTTGTTTATTGTAATATCACTGTGCTGGTTCCGTCGGGCCATTTAGTAGTGTCACACAAGACGGTAAAAAGTGCGGTTAAAGGGAGGAGAAATTCAGACTTGCAGGGAGACAGACAGGCTCTTGGTGCTATGTTCAGCAGCAGAAAGAAAGACAGAGTGAAGGCACATACAAACCATTTTAATTCATTTGTAGTTTGTCCCTTACACACACCGGTACTTCAATTACCCCTGCATGGCTCCGTCGTACCATTGGACCTGACATACCATATAGTACATTTGAAAGTGGGGTGCTGTGTGCGCTGCATAAATTAACTGTATTTGTAAGTCTTCCAAGAAAACGACACACGGCCAATGTTCTCAAGCTGAAAAGTTATTGAATGTAAAAAATATGTTTTATTAAGCATAATAAATCAGTCCCATAGACCAGAACTCCAATGAGTTAAAGGTGAGAGACAGTGAAAGGGGTTTATAACAACCCAGAGTAGCGTCGTTTTCTGACCTCTACCTCCCACTCGTGGCGTGACGTTACAAGAAGGAAGGTACTTAAAAATGGAAAGATACACGCTGGGCTCGCAGTACTTCTTCATTCTTAGGCAACAGCGTAATAAACTACAACGGAAATTCGAGGATTTTTCAAATAATGGAGTGATTAGGTCTAACAACATGATTTACATAGGTGTTACTTTATGTTTAGTTTGTAGCATCGATAACATGACTTTGATTCCGAACAGATAAGTGCAACATTTCAAAACAACTTTTGTCGTGATTATCACTAATTCATATTGATAGAAACTGAGTGAATTTAGCCTACATCATTAATCACGTTAATCAATTTATCGTGAAACAAACAAGTTCTCTTTAGTATCGATAGGTCGATAGCTTAGTGTAGGCTAAACCAATATATTGCCAACACTTATTGGGCAAGAGGACAGGACGGTACGTCGACTTCAGTAGCTTACTCCTTTGGAGTCAAACTTCAGAAAAAGCTGGACATAACTTTGGCAAAATGAGTACCGAGAAAAGCAAGTGAGTATATTTAAGTCTTGTATTTACTTTCCAGTTGGTTTTGGTGTCAACATTGCAACATATGCCTTGATATCAAGTAGAATGCACAATGCGTAGCCTATAAGTATCTGACAATAGTAGATCACATGAGGTCGTTGAATATAATGTGAAGTTACAGAGACGCAGATGTAGTTTAGGCTGTGGAAAGCATTCTAATTTCAGAGTAATGACATCCTTTGTGCAAATGAACTTATGCGTAAACCTGAGACCCATGAACGTTGCATAATAGCTAATGAGACTTATCAACTGTGCACATCTGCAACACCACTTCTTGTAAAATAGCATGAAATTAACGCATTGCATCTATTTGCATCCGCGTAAAATGTTTAATAATGGGATCCTCAATAATACTAATAGTTTAACACAATATAGGTATGGATAAGCCGCAGGTTGCCGCCACCACCACTTGTGTGAGACTATGGCTTGAGCGGTCACGGTAATCTATTTTCCGAGAACCTGTCACATTCAATTAGATTCTTGGTCTAAATCAGACGAGAAGGGAGGGACATACGTTATCTTTAGTTAAGTTTAAATTAGCCATATGCCATGAATAACTCTAGGCATTGTTTCAAGATCTAAAAAGTTCCGGTCTTGATGTGCCACTCCAATAGTTTATTTGTGGGCCAGCAAAATCACACGGAGTGTGTAATATTTGCTACAGTAATTACACACGGCTGTTGTCCATGGACGGCGGAGCGCGCAATAATTACGCACAGCACGCGCACTCAGTTACCTCTCAACGTTACTTCCTTCTCAGAGGGCGTTCTTTGGTCTAATATGCAAGACGGGGTTTAGTATGGATATATGTTGTAGTCATTTAAAGTGTGTTGTTGGAGACCATGTTTATCAACACCCATCTAGATTAGACAAGTAAGCTACGCAAGTTATAGGTTTAGCCATTCCAATTCATGTCAGGCAAGAAAGAAAGGCCACACAAGAAGTTGCCAAGAACTGTAGTTACAAACGATTTGTCATTGTTCTGTCTTTTTGTCGTGAGTAATGTGGTTTCTGAAAAAAGACAGGGAAGTCAGTGTCTCGTTAACTTGTCATCCATTTATCCATGTGTTGCTTCTTCTTGGTCAACGTCTCACGTGCATGAATACAGTATCAGGATTTTGTCAACTCAAACATCCAGTTTTGTCACGCTTACTAGAAATTCCTTAAAGTGATGAAAGACAAAACATACTTGCCAAACTTTTAAAATGACCATATCAATGCAATGGTCTTGAATAATTAATCACTGCACTCGTTGCCAAGCTGCGTTGCCTGTTGCTAGCTGTGCATGTGTGTGCTTCGGGTTCTCCCATAGCCTCTCGGGAGGTTGCGGAGCTTACATAAAGACCTTCAGGGTGGACCTGGTTGGTGGGATTTAGTGAGTCAGGCTGTCAGGAGCTGAAGGATCATCCCGATACCTGATTCTGAGCTGCTGATCCTGGTTCCTCACGCATTGACATGCTAATCTTGGAGCAGGAGGTCACCAACACGTCCTCGAGTGAGAAGTCTGAGCGTAGCATTGGTCTGGATGGCAGCCACAAACCATCCTTCTGCCTCTCATTCTTTCCTGAGTCTCAGGAGGAAGTGTAGGCTACCTGTTTTGCAGGTGATCCCAGGACGTGTAAAATGACCTCTGGAGACCAGTGTAATATACCTCAGTATCAAGCTAGGGCTTGACAGGCTAAACCCCAGCTATGATGACCTTATGTCTGACATAACAATCTGCTGCACACAAAGGTGTGGGAAGAGGTGTTAAATGCTCCTGTTCTAACATCACGCTCGGTGTGGATGTGTTAATGTCCTCGCACCTTTTGGTGAGAGTTCACACCAAATTCTTCATGAGTACTAAGAGGCTTTGTAGAATATGTTTTTGCCTGAATCCGATTACTTCAATTCACTTCCCTGCTGGTAATAATCAATGCCATTTGAATGAATAAAGTTCAGGGTTATGAACTATGTATTTTTTTTATTTTTATCAAATGGTTCAGCAGGATGTTACCAAGGTTCCCATCTACCTTTTTTGATCTTTTCGCCCCCCCCCCAAAATGAGGATGTCAAACTCTCCTCACCTCTTCTGAGCCTTGCGCTACATATTCCGCATAAGGTCGTCCCTGTCAGAGCCCTCGGTATGGCTTGATTCACTGGGGTCCCGAGCCCTGATATCACTGGCAATGAGCATGCAACTTGACCTCCACTCCTTTTGCTTCCTCACAGTCTCGTGTGGTTAAGGTTAGACCGAACACTGAAGGCCCTTTTCCTGTTACTTGACCTGCTTCACCAGGACGCCCCCCCCCCCCCCCCCCCCCCACACACACACCTCCTCACCCCAGTCACACTGATACACTGCCAAAGGCCTGTGTGAAAGGCCGCTCTAAAGGCTCTTGCTAAATGCGACACGTCTGGTTCTACTGGAGGGTTTGTATCTAAAATAAGAGTTGTTAGTGAAAGAAAGAATAAGGCTTGGCCGATGTTCAAATTCCTAAACAGACAGTTCTCAAGTCAAGTATCTGGGCACTTTCAAAGTTCAGATGTCTTTCTTTCGGCTCGTGGTGTCTATTGTACACGATCCCGTGCACTGAAAGGGTGAAGAGGTCTGTTACATGATGTCAAACATTATGGAGAAGTTACTCCCATCCATGTTTCCGTACGATTGAACTGATCATGTTTCATCCAGCACCCGATCATCGAAAAGGTCCAGTTGTGCGACCTTAAACGACGTACCTCGGCACTACTGAAAGCCTCTGTACACCCCGTGTAGGTTTGTGACCCTTGTGCCACAAACCTAATTAAAGCATGCATTCAGCTTCCTCTCTTTCTATATCCTTGATGGGGAAAGGCATTGACAACTGACCTTATGCACCCGTGGCACTTTCCCTTGCCCCCTGTGCCGGCAGCTGTCGGGGCAGACATTTTCCCATTTCCTTACATGGTGCCTCAGAGGAAGACTTGACCTCACTGTCAATGACACCTCGGGGACTGTGATACTGACTTAATGGGGGCTACAGGCGTCCACGGTGACGAAGCCACTCGAGGCTCGTGAGCTTTCCTGCATACTCTCTTGCCTCGAGGGAAAGCACAAACTGTTGAGACAGTGAGGAGGAAGAAGAAGAAGAAGAAGAGATTACGGTTTGCGACAGCTTTCTTTCTTGTTCTCATTCCCTGCTTTATCATTATGAAAGATGCCAAGACGTTCTAAGCTGTTGTGTGGGGCTAGGCTTTGATCCCTTCCCAACACCAAATGCCATAGGGGGAACCTGTCCTGTCCTCTCCACCAACAGTGATGAACCAAGTCTGTGTTGGCGCCGCTTGGCACCGTGGCAACAAGCCAGGCGGGCTCTCGTTTGATCAGTGAGCAGGACTTTAGTGCTGCACCTCTCCTGCCCCCACCGCAAAATCCCAAAGCTAGATATGGGAGGATAAGGTCCATGCAGAAGAGCCTGCAGTGCTATCATAGGAGCAAGTCACATCCTTCCTGTCTTTGTTTACATAGGAGTTTGTGTACCACCCCCAACCCCCCACACACACACACACACACCCTCCCCACCCACCCACCCATCCATCCCAACTCCCTTTCAAACTGGTTGAGGATGAGGGTAGGCAAGAAACTGTATCGGCGCACGGCCCAGATTCTGTCACAGGATCAGTGTCTTCCAGAGATGGCCTCATCAGCTGAATGTCAGACATTCATTGTGCGACACAGGTAGGTATTTGTTTCAGTGTGGATGGTTCTCATACCAGCGCTGGTGGGCAGATAGTGTTTCAGCTAATCCCTCCACATACACGTTTTCAGTCTTAAGACTGTCTGACTAATCTGTTTGTGTATTGGGGAAGTGATGGATATAAAACGGAAAGACGACAACTTCTGTGTGATGTAAATCAGACCTCCAAGAGGGAACTCGGATGCGGGTTAGAGTGTCACTTCCTGTGCATCCCAATGCTGAATAATCTGTGCCAATCCCATGCGGTCCTGATGCACTCATGAGGCCAGGCCCGGCTCAGCCTGGTGTGGAGTGGCCTTGAAATGAGAAGCCACTGTTCCCCCCCTCCTCTTGGAAGAGAAGGTTGCCTGATTCATCAAGGCAACAGCTGCTGAGTGTACCGGGAACTACAGGAAACACCACTGTTTCCGCATACAGCAGGAAACGACAGCAAGCTCTGGCCAAAACGGTGTGCCACTGCCTGTCATGCACAGTCAGTCAGGATATGCATTTTTGACAGCCCCACTCACACACACACACACACACACCCCAGCGCATACGTAATCTGCACACAGCTCAGGCATGCATGCGTAGACATGCTATGAAGAAATGTACACGTTCGCCGACAGGCATAGACTGCAGGAAGTGGAGCATCGCTGTTCTTTTTTCCAACTATATTTGTCCCTCATACAAGGAGCCGGGCCGAAGAATGGTCAAACCTGTTTCGTGAGAGTCTAAATATGCTATGTGGGATTATGACATCTATGTTTAAAAGAAGTGGAATGCAGGAATGGGCACTCTACCTGCCAAGCTCCATTGAATAATGATTAACCACTTAACAATGTCTTTTGACTGGGTGTGCCGGTGGCTCACTGAGTAGAGTGTGGTTGCCACAAAGGCTACAGTCGTAACCTAGCGGTGCACATTTGATGATTCTGGCTCGTGGCATTTCCTGGGTGTCTTCCCCTCTCTCTTCTTGCTTTCCTGTAACTTTCCAACTGTCTCTGGGTAGATAACACAGTTTTTCGGTTTTTACAAAAGTGTATTTTACAAATATTTTTGTATTTTGTCTGGGCTGAACCAAATGGGCAGCAAGGAGCGGATATGACTGAATATTACATTTTATAATATACATTTTTATGGTCTGGTGGGATTATTCTATTGAAGTAGACGGATCCTCTGCTATCTCCCTTGGTAATTTCACAATGAGAGTTTGACAAGTTTAACAGAGAGAAGAATAAGTGGATACCTAGCAGGATGATGACATTGTATGTAGATGAATACAACTCATGAATAGGGATAATGATCAGGCTTATATTTCATGGGAACACATAACTGACGTCCAGGCTCTATAACGGACAGATGTGGCCAAATGTGTGTGTGTGGGGGGGAGGTTACGTGTGTCAAAACAAGCTGACCCTGGCAACCAAAATCCTTCTGAAACACTCAGGAGAAACAGATAAACAGATAAACGGGACTAGTTTGAGCCAGCGTGTGGGGGCGTATGAGCGCGTGCACTGAGCATCGTCTCAGAAGTTCGGCTAGGGGTAGTGACGCCAACCTGTGACCGGTTCACGGGTCGTGCTGCCTGATGTATTGCTCTCTCTCTGCTGTGCGGCCTGTTCTCACCGGGCTTCTTGCTTGTCCATGCAGGGTAGAGGATGAGGCTGTCCTGGACCGAGGGGCGGCTTTCGTCAAGCACATCTGTGACGCGGAGGAGGTCGAAGGTGAGATCACTGGTCACTCTTTCTTGATTCCCCCCCCCCCCCCCTCTGTTTTCGCTCCCTTTTCCCTCCCTCTCTCTCTCTCCCTCCCTTTTTTCTTCTATATCTGCTTTCCCCCCAATCCGGCATCAATTCTCACTGTTAGCTGCCCACGTCACACCAGCCCCATCCCATAATACTCAGTCGGCCTTTGTCTCCAGGTCGCTGACTCGGATAGCTGTACGGTTTCCCCACTTGTATAGGGATGAAATTGAAGAGGGATTAAAATGGAAAATCCAGATGTGGACTGGGCTGGTTTAGCGGACACCCGCTATTTTCTCCTTGTGAATATATTTACTACCATAATCTTTCAGGACAAACCTGGCCATCAGCTAACTGCACAGAAGCTACTAGAACACATACGCTACTCACGCACGGGAACACGCTGATATTTCTCAGACCTGCGTGCATGTGCAAACACAAAGAACTTACTCACAGTTTGAGGAACGACTAGGCTGTGTGTACACAGTAATGGCTGCCAGCTCTTTCACTTGCCTGTGAGATTCTGGCTGAGCATGTCCCTCAGGGTTGGAGTTGAAACCAAACTTTGTCTTAACCTTGTGTGGGAACATAGCAACTTGTTTAATTCATCAGAAAACATTCATGAGGTCAGGTCTCTGATCAATCGTTTAGTCGTAGGTTATGTTGTGTCCTGTGTCCTTCTGGAAGTGATATACACATCTACTCAATTTAAAACTTGTTTACCATTATTTAAGTTATTGGGAAGTGCCATTGTGAGGTAAGTCTGCACAGTACGGTTATAGTGAGAAACCCAATGACAGGAAGAGTTAGAAGTTTCTTCTCCTTCCTACTGCATGTGCTGTTTGTGGGGATGCACCAGGTCATGGACCGACCCATTTCCAAGGAAAAGGGACGTTGAGAGAATTAAAATCGTATTACACCAAATCATCTATTCACATCATTCAATGAATGGTTGTCTTCAGTTGACTTTGAACATGTGGTTTCATTAGTTATTTTACTTAAGTTCCGATACTTTATTGTTCTGTTTGTCTTGCTTTTTTGGACTGTTATTGATGTTGATGAACATCCGTGTGCATGAGCGGTCATGGAGAATGACATACAAGGCGGAATATTTGGCCGTAAGGACTGCTCTCTATCTGGCACGGGACCGTTGCGTTCCCTACAAAATGACTTCCTGGAGATGGTCAGCCATTTCCTGTATGAGCTACACTGTACAGGAAGTAGTTGGTATTTATTTACATCCTCAGAGTGAGTCAGGAGGAGAACAAATCCGGTCCAGATGGACCCATGGGGAAACTGCCGACCATAGGCAGGCTGTGTGTGTGGCAGGCACGTGTGACTTGAGTTCTGAAGAGTAGCTCGCTAGCTCAACCAAAACCTGGATGCCGCTTTATTAACGGGTCAGTTAGCATGAACGTGTCCACCGACAAGACCAGAACCCTGTCTCTCTCTCTCTCTCTCTCTCTCTCGCTGGCCTTGCTAGGATCTGTGAGCTCATCCTTTGGTTTTTGTGATATGTATTTCCTCCGTTTTGTTGTGGATTACCAACATGCAGGATTAATGTAATTTCCTGTGTGTAACAGTTGTCCTAATCTGACCTGCATCCCCTGTGCTGTGGCAGGCCACCACACGGTGTACATCGGCGTGCACGTGCCCAAGAGCTACCACCGCAGGCGACGTCACCGACGCAAGTCTGGCCACAAGGAAAAGAGGGAGAGGGTGGAGCTGAATGTGGAGGGCGGAGACAAGTCGGACGGCGAGAATGCAGACGAGGCCTCCCCCAACATCCTCATGCCCCTCAGTAAGTACCAATCCGAACGCTTCTGTTTCAGGTCGAAGCATCTTTAGACGACACGACCCCCTGCATTGAAGTCAACAATTCATCAGCCGGTCAGTTGAGCGCACGTGTTCACAACATGCCGACCTTTTAGTCCGGCTCCAAATTCTCCTTCATACTCAATTGTAATCGTTATTTTAACATTGAAGATTTCCCCCAAAATGAGATCAGATCCACCCAGACTTGTAGTTGAATGTCCACACCAGTCCAAGACCCCAGAGTTCAACCCAGTGTCCAGTATAAACTGTTGTTTCACATACAGTGCCCTCCAAAAGTATTGGAACAGTGAGGCGAATTCCTTTATTTTTGCTGTAGACTGAAAACATTTGGGCTTGACATCAAATAATGAACGTGAGACCAGAGATCAACGTTTCAGCTTTTATTTCCAGGTATTTACATCAGGATCTGATGCACAACTAAGAAAATATCACATTTTGTTTGAATCCACCCATTTGTCATGTGATCAAAAGTATTGGAACAGATATACTTAAAACATATTTAAGTGAATAAGACTTCATATTTAGTTGCAAATCCTTTGCTTTCAATAACTGCAGCAAGTCTGTGACCCATTGACGTCACCAAACTTTTGCATTCTTCCTTTTTGATGCTTTCCCAGGCTTTCACTGCAGCCTCTTTCAGTTGTTGTTTGTTTTGTGGGGTTCCTCCCTTCAGTCTCCTCTTAAGCAGGTAAAATGCATGCTCTATAGGGTTTAAGTCTGGAGATTGACTTGGCCAGTCTAATACCTTCCATTTCTTGCCCCTGATGAACTCCTTTGTTGTTTTGGCAGTGTGTTTTGGGTCGTTATCTTGCTGCATGATGAAGGCTCTGCCAATCAGTTTGGTTGCATCTTTCCTTAAATTGGCAGACAAAATGTTTCTGTAGACTTCCGAGTTCATTTTGCTGCTGCCATCATGTGTTACATCCTCAATGAAGATTAATGAGCCCGTCCCAGAAGAAGCCATGCAAGCCCAAGCCATGACATTACCTCCACCGTGTTTCACAGATGAGCTTGTGTGTTTGGGATCATGAGCAGTTCCTTTCGTTCTCCAAACTTTAGCCTTTCCATCACTTTGGTAAAAGTTAATCTTTGTCTCATCAGTCCATAAAACTTTGTCCCAGAATTTTTGAGGTTCATCTCTGTACTTTTTGGCAAATTCCAGCCTGGCCTTCCTATTCTTCTTGCTAATGAGTGGTTTGCATCTTCTGGTGTAGCCCTTGTACTTTTGTTCATGAAGTCTTCTGCGAACAGTAGATAGTGATACCTTCACTCCTGCCATCTGGAGGTTGTTGCTGATCTCACTAACAGTTGTTTTAGGGTCTTTCTTTACAGCTCTTACAATGTTTCTGTCATCAACTGCTGATGTTTTCCTTGGTCTACCTGTTCGACGTCTGTTACTTAGTACACCAGTAGTTTTCTTCTTCTTCAGGACATTCCAAATGGTTGTACTGGCTATGGCCAATGTTTCTGCAATGGCTCTGATTGATTCTCCATCTTCTCTAAGACTCACAATTGCTTGTTTTTCACCCAAAGACAGCGCTCTGGTTTTCATGTTGTTTTCACCTCTGAATACAGTCTGCATAGACAAAACCTATCTTACCCAATCTGAACCTGAGTGTAGACATTCAGTGGTATTTATTGATTGAATAATGTATGTAATAGGACACACCTGGGCAACAAAACACACCTGTCAGTCACATGTTCCAATACTTTTGCTCACGTGACAAATGGGTGGGTTCGAACAAAAAGGTGATATTTTCTAATTTGTGCATCAGATCCTGATGTAAATACCTGGAAATAAAAGCTGAAACGTTGATCTCTGGTTTCACATTCATCGTTTGATGTCAAGCCCAAATGTTTTCAGTCTACAGCAAAAATAAAGGAATTGGCCTCACTGTTCCAATACTTTTGGAGGGCACTGTAGGTTCTCCTTGATACCCAGCTGTTTCCCACAGCAGACAGCTCCTGTGTCGTCTTGTTATACTCCACTTGGAGAAGAAGAACTTGTAGGAACTTGCCTACCTCAGAACCCCCTTCTCTTCATACCTGTCCATTCTACCTGTCACGTGTCTTTCACAGCCTCATGCAGAGCCCAGCTGTTGAACTAAACGGAGTTCCTGCACGCACTGAAGGAGCTTTCTTAGTGCACATTTCCATTTGCATATCAATAGAAACACTCTTGTGCGGTAGCTGTGTCCGTGCAGTGTGAAAAGACACGGTTTTAGCAGCTGAATTCCCAGGAGACGGATGGTGCTTGGCGCTCTAGCAAAAGGGAGATTCCCCGCCCTGTCACTTCTGACGCTGTGACGTCTTTCCACTTTTAGCCGTCAGCACCTGTAATCCTCTTGTTGGTAGTCCTGAATGCCTGATATTACTGTAGGGCTCAGCGTTAATGAGTCATCAGCAGTGAAGAGATGGTCATCCAGTCCATCTCCTTTGGTAGCTTGTTTGAAGGAACGGAGCAGCTGGAGGTTCATTTGGTTGGTTGCTCGTGGATCTGGGTCCTGTTTATCACCACCGTGGAAGTGAGAATCAAGGGCATTTGTGAAGTTTCACGCGCAGGATGAGGGTCATAAGGTCCCCACACGCCTATCACGGCCCCAGGTGTAGCATGGTACAAAAGCTTTGTACTGCATATCCTGCCAACATACTCAACACACCCACTCACACACACTTGAACTTGTTGGTTTTTCCATAATTTTGACCTTTAAATCCTCCTAATCCTGTTGATTTTGGCAAACCCTTTAGAGTCAATGAAAGCCCCGTTATCAATGTTTTTTTGACTTACTGGGGTTGTTCACACCGGAATATGGCCTTATCAAGTGGCTTGTAAAGTCTGGTCCAGGCTGTTAGACTCAGTCTGTCTGTCCTCCAATTTCTTAATGTCTGGGCTCTGGGCTTGCCACACCCAACGAAAGCCCCCCCCCCCCCCCCCCCCTCCTGTCAATCTCTCGTCTTGTCTGCAGTGTTTCATTTAAAGTGTGAGATATACCGTCTTTCTCCTCTGAGGCAGTGGAGATCTCACTCTAGGTCTCTCTCTCCTTCCTTACACAGAAATAGGCCCAAGCTGATTTACAGCTTAGTATAACTTTGCCACTTTGGTTGCACAAATCTCTAGAAGTGAAAACGGGCCTGTTCAGAACACTCAGGAGGACGGTAACTCATGGTGTGCAGTGTACATACTTAGAGCAAGGGTCATTGGTCGACCTCTGAACTACGGTTGTCCAGGCTTCCATCATCTTTGTGTGTAATAGCTCAGTAGTCACTCCCACCTGGGGTGAGTGCTTGTGCCAGGTCAGCATAACTTCTAAGAAGGAAGTTGGGTTTCCTGAAACTGGCTCTCACACCCTAGCGGAAGGGTCCACTTTCGCATTAGGTGAGGGTGTGTTTTTTTTCCAGACAGTTCACGCCCCAGGCCTGTCTTGGCATTTGCCTCCCTCTGGGCTTGTCTTCTGGGCTTGTCTTCTGGGCATACACCGTTTCGTCAAGGACTTGCTTTGTTTTTGTTTCTTATTAAGCGTCACAGAAATGCCCCGAGACACGGTTTATTTGATCCGGGAGCAGTCAAGGTGGTAACCGACCGTCAATGACAGAACAGTCACACGTGGAGCATGTTTGCTTTTCAGAGTAATCATTGACACGATTATAAATATTTGACTGGTCTCTCTCTCTCTCTCCTCTACCCCCCCCCCCCTCCCCTTCCCTAAAGTCTCCCCAGCTGCGGAGCGTATCCGGTTCATGCTGGGGGAGGAGGACGACGGGCCCACCCCCCCTCAGCTCTTCACCGAGCTGGACGAGCTGCTGGCTGTGGACGGACAGGAGATGGAGTGGAAGGAGACCGCCAGGTGAGCCCCGAGAAGGACGAGGGGCCAAAGGTCGACCGCCCCTCTTGTCTGTTCCCGTGTACGACGTCTCGGTCTAACGACAAAGCAAAGCGCGCCCCCCTCCCCCGGCCTTCACCCGCTCTTTGCATGTTGTCGAAACGACCGGTCGGGGTATGCCAACGCGATCGAAGGTCGGGGGTTCTCCCAGTCGTTCCCCGTGCCCTTTTCAAGAACTCATGAAGCTGCACGCACGGACGGTTAGACATTGGTGCTGACGCAGAGCTTAGGGTATAGCTAACTGTTTCCTGTTTCCAACCAAGAGAACATCTTCCACATGGATGTAATTGCGTGTGATTGGGTGTGTTTGCGTTAATTGCAAGTCCTCATGCAAAGTCCCCGGTCAGTTTGATCTCTTTCTGGAGCTCTCCACTGTCCCTTTGGTGAACCCAGAACTAGCAGCCTATCACCATGACAGAACTGGGCAGGACCAACTTGCTACCTTCCGTCTGGGAACAAGTCTTAGTCACAATGGTGTTTTCACAGGTTGAAGGATTGTGAAACCGATTTTGAAATCTTGCAAAAGATTGAATCTTTTGTCTGAAAGTAAATATGTTGTCTTGATAACAATGCTCTATTCAGTAGACTGGTATGAGGAGGATCAATTGTGGTTTCGGTCATCTGAGTTCCTGGTTTGTGGCTCCGAGGTAGACGGTTGTTCAGGTGGAGGGAATACCCTGGCAGGACATAGCGCATTCCCTTTAAGAGGCTTAAGGGTGACGCAGACATGCGTTTCCCCTCAACGCTAAACACTCATGCTGAGTTCACGCTTTTATACACATACACCCGCGTACCCGCACGGACGCGTCTTGTCATCACACACTTTTCATCATGCCAAGACACTCGTGGACCTACAAACACGGACGCTCAAGTGACAGACCATACCCAGGTACAAAGGATTAGGCTCCTTAACACACTAACTCAGTAGTCCCCACATAACCCATGCTAATCCTCTGACTGAGGTCTAGAAATCCATCCCTGGGGGGGGGTCAGGGGGGGGAGTCTCCACAGGAGGGAGGGTAACTGAATCTCTCATGATGTGATTTGCCCCCGGCTCCTCGTCCCCCTAGCAGCCTGTCTCCCGCCCCTCTCTCCTCTGGAGGGTCGACTTAAAAGCGGGTGGAGCCTGGCCAGAGGGGACATCCTATCCCTGGAGGAAACCCCATCCTGCAGCCCAGGAGAATGGCTCTTTGTCAGGGGAGGAGAGGAGAGATTTTCACAAGGCCCCAACCGTCCCCAGTCTCGCCCTCGAGGTGTCCCTGCAGAGGTTCATCGGAGGCCCCACTTTCAGGACCACTAGAACCTGGGCTATAGGGAAAAGATTCTCACGTCTCTAAGCTCTGTATGCTTCACGCGTCACCTGCATAGATTTCTGTGCATAACGGCGACAAATGCGGTGTGCATATGGGCTCCGCTGTTGTTGAACGAGATGAAAGCCTTCTGTTTGTTGTCCTTTTTCTCCTCTCTGTCGACCTTTGACTCGCCCCACAACACTGAGCACATGCCGTGTTTTCAGTAGAAACAGCCCCAACGCCTCTCACGGAGCACAAAGTGCCACTATTTGTATACATCGTTTTTTTGTAGTCCCTCAAGCGTCTGTGTGCCGTGGTTCTCCCAGGTGGATCAAGTTTGAGGAGAAAGTGGAGGAAGGCGGAGAGCGTTGGAGCAAGCCCCACGTGGCCACCCTGTCCTTACACAGCCTGTTTGAACTGAAGAAGTGCATCGAGAAGGGCACCATCATGCTGGACCTTGAGGCCTCCACCCTCCCGCAGGTGGTCGGTAAGACGGCTTCCCTCATCTACTCACAGCCCGGACTTCGTATGCCGATTTTGGTCGTGCCAAAACAGGATATGCGGCGGACTAACGATCTTCTTCTTTTTGTTCTTCTTCTTCATGGTACTGTACTGATACTCCACCCACCTCCTTCCTCTCCCCCAGAGCTGATAACTGACAACCAGATAGAGAGCGGGCAGCTGAAGGCAGACCTGAAGGAGAAGGTGATGTTCACGCTGCTGAGGAAGCACCGCCACCAGACCAAGAAGTCCAACCTGCGCTCCCTTGCCGACATCGGCAAGACCGTGTCCAGTGCAAGTAGGCTGTTTTCCAACCAGGAGAATGGTAATGCCGGGGCCAGTTTGGTGCAGCCTCTTTTAACCTCCTCCTTGTCGCACAGCCTTCCGCTTCTGTATCCTCCATGATTGATTTCATCCTCTGGGGGGGGTGGTGGGGGACGGGGGGGACATCCTGTGGCCAATCTCTAGAGATATCCACCTACTGTTTGTATGTTTTAAGAGGGATACTGGTCCATTGATTTGCATGGCTGTAGATTCGAAAGGCATGCCTGTTTTTTTTACAATGTGCACGTAACCTTGAGGGATTACTTGCACAGTGTGTGTGTGTGTGTGTGTGTTTGAGAACCCAGAAATGTATTATTAACAATCAATAATGGATCAACAACTTAACATTGTAAAGAAACATTGATTTCAATGTATGGATTCAAATGCATCTATTCTAAGTGTCTTCTTCATGGACAACTGTAACTGTTACCGTCATCTACATTTGTGTCTTATTAATCTTCTTCCTCTTCCTGTCACCTGACAACTGTCTTCACACCTGCAGCCTATTACTAACCTCATACACTAAGTCTGGGAACGATCCCATCACCTCTTTTCTTCTCTGTCTCTGTTTTCCCCCTGCCCTGTCTTCCTTCTTTCCGGGTGTCTCCGCCCGTCTGCATCCGGGCCCCTGCAGCACGCAGCCCTTTAGACCACCCCGTGCCTTTTTTAACCCCTCGAGACTCCGAGGAACCATTAGATGAAGTCGCCCGGAGCTCCAGCATGGGATACCTCTGTAAGTCGGCTCATAGCACTGAGGGAGCAGCCCATACGACAGGTTATAACACCCTAACGACAACTCTGGATGTGACATAGTCTGTTACGAACGCATTGTAGAGGTTATTAACAGCGGTGATATAACATAGAGGACGTGAGAGCCACGGCATGCTAATACCGGTGTGGAGAGAATGGCCCTCGTGCAGCGCCGGGTCTCACTGTATCAGGTCAGCGTTTTCGCGGGGGAGGATTTTTCACGTGGCTGCATCAAACTGGACCCAGTCTCTCAGGCCCAGAGAAACAGAACATGGGATACAGACAAAACGTATAGACAACCCACCTAATGCCATCTGAGGCCGATTATTTCGCTTAAACTGTCAGGTGAGTGGAGCTTAGCGTGACTAATGCGCGTTCCCACTGGCCCGGCGCGAGAGCAGGTAGTTGTACGGCCTGTTTGGGCCACGGAGGTGTAAGTGGCACAAGAGACAAATTGGCAGCACATCAGACGGCAGCCTAACTGCCTGCCAGAGCCCAGTATCTAGATCCAACACAGCTGGCAGCTTAAACCCTCTTCTGCTGTCTGGTTTCCTGATCTTTCTGTTTCTCTCTCTGTGAGCTCCTCTGAATTGAGGTTTTGGAGACTTGTTCTTATTCTTCTTCTTCTTATTTCATCTTAATGAGTGATTCCAGGCTCCTCCCCCCTGACCCAAACCCCTGACCGTGTTCTGACCTCTCCTGCGTAGGTAGCCCCACCACCACCCACAGGAACCTTACCTCCAACAGTCTGAGCGACTTCTCCGACAAGCCAGAGAAGGACCAGGTAAGGAATCTGTGTGTGTGTGTGTGTGTGGGGGGGGGACTCTGGGAACAACGTCAGTACAAAATGTGATGTCATTCCAATTTTGATTTCACACTGTACTTGGTACAGTGCAGGGTCAGACCTTTCTACGGGAGAGGTGTCCTTCGTCTATGAACAAAACACTCTGAGCCTCTCATGTACGCGGGGGCTTGGTGTTAACAGATAAGGCCTCTGACTCGCTTCACTGTTTTACGAACGAAGCCCCAAAAGTTTCCATGATTCACTTTTTCTCCTGTCTTCTCTTTGGGGAAACGATGTTGCCTATCTTTTATCAGACACCCATAACATGCTACGCAATGCTTGCTCTTCCTATCAACAATTGTAATCATTTAAACGGTACTTAAGAGAGGCCCGCTGTGTGACGTTGTCAAACTCATTTGCGCCCAAATCTACTTGCTGACTTGAGCGTTCCTTCTGCAGGCAAGGTTAAGCGTTCAGCCTTTACTCTGAGATCACCTTCAACACACAATGCTTCACTGAGCACCATGTATTTACAAATCATTGACGGGTTAATAATCATCTGTCACTATACCAAGTAATTATTGACAAATCATCATAAAGAATACTTATTCTCGTGTCACTAGACACTCTGACTGTCATCCAACCTAGTTGGTTAAAGCATAAACTGCTAGGCTACACAGTAACGACTTGAATTACATTGACAGCCATAGCTAATGACCCGTGTTCCCTTGTCAAATTGCTGTGGCCACCAAGTCCTTGGTTAATTATTCTCTCATATTCAAGGTTTCTGCCTGTTCAATGTGGTTCTACTTTTTACTACCTACCTGTTTTATGCAAAATGGGGAACAACTGTAACATTGTTTACTGATATCACCTCTACTAAAGCCACACAGACTATTCCTGAAAATGAGGGAAGAATATCGTTAATGTCAGTTGGTCTCCAAATAACCTACAGACAAAAACAGACTGAAACCGGCCGTTCTGGTTGTTTTCCCCCCCTAGCTTCACATAGTGACTCAGGAAGAAGACATCAGTTGCAGCATGTATATATATATATATAGCCTGCAATACCATATTGTGATGGGAGTCGATGTAATCAGTTTCGTATGGTCTCACAGATGGCAGTTTGAGACCACAGATGTCATTATGTCAGCATGCATGTCAAGGACAAGAGTCCAGTTCATCTATTCGTGTCTTGACACTGACTGTTAGAGTATTTGCCCCTCCCTCCCTCCTTTTCCTCCTCTTTCGCTCCAGCTGAAGAATAAGTTCATGAAGAAGCTCCCCCGCGACGCCGAGGCGTCCAACGTCCTGGTCGGCGAGGTGGACTTCCTGGACACGCCCTTTGTGGCGTTTGTGAGGTTGCAGCAGGCGGTGATGCTGGGGGCTCTGACTGAGGTGCCCGTACCCACCAGGTAGGCCCGCCCCCTGACCCCCTGCCCCCCCCCCCCCCCCCCCCCCCCCCGTTGAAGGTCAGGATTGGCCAGATCCTCAGCTGATGCACAAAAAAATAAGAAAGATGCCCGTTAATTGACGATCGTCACTGAGATGACTTAGTACTCCAGTTCCAGGAAACTCGTCCTGCTTCTAGGAAATTCATCAATGTGCACAAACGCCGATGTCATCAAACAGCTGAGTCTGAGCCTCCTTATAAACTGTGGTTCAACAGGTTCCTCTTCGTTCTGCTGGGTCCTAAAGGCAAAGCCAAGTCCTACCATGAGATTGGAAGAGCCATCGCCACACTGATGTCAGACGAGGTAAGGCCGCCCGCCGGTACGACTGAGAAGGACGTGCGCGTCGTGTGACACATGCATGCTCGTCGTGTGACACATGCATGCACGTCTTGTGACACATGCACGCGCTCGTGTGACACATGCACGCTCGTCGTGTGACACATGCATGCGCTCGTGTGACACATGCATGCACGTCGTGTGATGCATGCATGTTCCCGAACGGCTCCCATGGTCACATGAGCCACGTGCCCTGGCCTTCGTGCATTCGTGAAGTAAATCGACATTGAACCGTATTAACGGATGGCGTCTCCCAGGAAGGAGAATCCACGTGCCATGGAGCACCCAGATAGCATACAGACCGCTGTGGTGTAGATGGGGGGGAGAGAGGGAGCGGGGCGTCAACCATGGCTCAGCAAGCCGGTGTGGGAAGGCTTCTCCTATATGGACACTGGACACTGATTGGAGGGGTTAGGAAATGGTGACGAATACCGTGGGAAGGCAGTGGAGTCTGACATTTGGCTTTAACAAAGTCTGTAATGCTTCCTGAAGCAGGGTTGCCTCGGTAGTGCTTTTAGATGGAGGCAGGCCTCTGTCCCATCTGTGCTCTTCCACACTTCACTTTGATCACAGGATGTGTTGAGTGTCCTTAGCACACCGGCGTGCTGTGTTCCAGGTTCTTGAAGTCCTAGCTTCAGTCCCTGCTGATCATCTTTTTTTTTTCTTCTTTTTTTTTTTACAACTTGGGTATTCTGTGTTGACAACTGTGAGAATAGCCTCTCTCCCTCCCTCCCTCCCTGCCTCCCTCCCTGCCTCCCTCCCTCCCTCCCTCCCTATACCCCCTTCCCCTATGTTTACAAACACCCCCATGCCACTCTGTCTTCACATGGCTGGCACATTCCCTCAGGGCCCAGGCCAGCCTGCATGCCCAGTCTCCATGATCCTGAACCTAACACCATGTAGCGGGAGCGATCAGTCAGCGTATTTCCACGCTTACAGACCCTGTGTGACTTCAGTGTGTGTGTGTGTGTGTGTGTGTGTGTGTGTGTGTGTGTGCATCGACCCGTCGCAGACAGACACGTGGTTTGTGATTCGCTGATGTTGTTTGTGTGGGCGTGCGCAGGTGTTCCATGACATTGCCTACAAGGCTAAAGACAGACAGGACCTGCTGGCCGGCATTGAGGAGTTCCTGGATGAGGTCATTGTTCTGCCCCCTGGGGAGTGGGACCCTGATATCAGGATAGAGCCCCCCAAGTCCCTGCCCTCCTCAGACAAGAGGTACAGCACTGCCACGCAATATGACAAGCATACCTTCGATGAAAAAGCTCTTAACGCTAAGAGCAATCTAGAGTGTTCTAAGAGCGTTCTACAGCGTTCTTAGAACGCTCCTAAGAAGCTCTTAGCGTTAAGAGCTTCTTAACGAATCTGGGAAACCCGGCCATTATCTTTATATATATATATATATATAATTTTATTTTTTTACGTGGGTGTGTTTGTTTGTAGGAAGAACATGTATGCTGGAGGTGAGGGGTTACAGATGAACGGGGACACGCCACATGACAGTGGTCAGGGTGGAGGCGGAGGGCACAGTGTTGGCGACGAGCTCAAAAACACTGGAAAGTAAGGAAACCACACCACACCCCTCCACCTCACACTCCCAGTAGCACAACAAGACCATGGCTTCCCCAAGTGGCTAAAACACAGTCTTTCTAAACCAAATACGTCTGGGGGGGGGGAAATAAAGAATGTTCTTTTGGTCACCCGTCGTGCGTTTCTACAGGTTCTGCGGCGGCCTCATTCTGGACATCAAGCGGAAACTGCCCTTCTTCGCCAGCGATTTCTACGACGGGTTGCACATCCAGTCTCTGTCGGCCATCTTGTTCATCTACCTTGGGACCGTGACAAATGCGATCACGTTTGGAGGCTTATTAGGAGACGCTACAGATAACATGCAGGTGAGGTGTCACCTGCATGAATTACAGTTTGAGCCATGTGGATGTGCATTATGGGTTATGTAGTGTGTTGTCAATACAACAAGCGGGGTCAACTAAGTTGTGAGGACAAATGCCGGCCCTATCAATGTTCTGAGCTGCTAACTCTAACCTTATTCTTTTGTAATCTTGACTGACCTGGTACAAGGCAAGGCTTAGTTGTGGTGTTGGTATTGCTTTCCTAGAATCCTACCTTGCCTTTGGCCTGGCCTGATTTTCGTTGTCTCGTTCCTGGGGTGTTAACATGGTTCTCCCTGAGGAGTGTGTAATTGCCTGGGCAGGGCTGACTTGCTGCAGTTCAGAGATACAGACATTTCTCTCAGGTGGTGCTCCAGCTAAGCTTGCTTGTCCCCCTAGCTTAAGGCCTAAGGGGTCAGATGGCTGAGCGGTTAGGGAGTCGGGCTATTTATCAGAAGGTTGCCAGTTCGATTCCCAGCCGTGCATTTGACGTTGTGTCCTTGGGTAAGGCACTTCACCCTACTTGCCTCGGGGAGAATGTCCCTGTACTTCCTGTGAGTCGCTCTGGATAAGGGCGTCCGCTAAATGACTAAATGTAAAACTAAGGCGGCAGGTGGTGGACCAGGGTAGCTTAACTGGCCCAGCGTCCGTATCCTGCATGGGCTCCCACTAAGGAGAGGACTGGGAAGGTTAGGTGGACTGAAAGCCGAAATGTGGTTGCTCTAGCCAGGGAGCTAGCAGGACACATGCTAACCCACTCAGCCTCCCGTCTGCCCAGGCAGGCATGTATGCACATGCATCAAGGGATTTGCCTGTGCCTGAAATAACCACAGATCCAGATTACTCAGCTAGCCTAGTCACAACTATGACTTTGTGTGTCGTCGCCCCCCCCCCCCCCCTCCTCCCGGCCCGTCCTGCCCCTGTCACGTGGGAGGAAGGAGAGGTATCAGGGAATACCTGACCTCTGACCTTCTTCTAGAAGCTTCAGCGCCACAGAGTTTGACCAAAGGTGCACTTCACCCCCATCACTCCTCCCCTCCTCCTCTGCCCCGCCCCACCCCAGGACAGTGACACCGTCAGACCTCAGGCTTAGAAACAGACACCTTTGTGTAAATGCGTGACACAAAGTCAACTCGAACAGGCTTGTCCGGTTCAAGATTGGCTTTTTTTTGTGAAGGAAACGTGCCGAATAAGCTGATTGATATCACAAAGGCTTGGAGTGACTGTGTTTATTTTTCGGAAACTCAGGACAGCTCAAACCAGAACTGCTTTGTGGGCAGTAACATGCAGTCAAAGTGGTTCAATCACAAGTGGTTCAAACTGTTATACAATCCTCGATGACCATACATACAAACCAACTTGAACTTGATCTTGAACAATGGCTGACCGTCCTTCCCTCTGTGTGTTGTGTGCGTGTGTTGTGTGTGCGTGTGTTGGTTTGTGTGTGTGTGTTGTGTGTGTGTGTGTTCTGTGTGTGTGTTCTGTGTGTGTGTTCTGTGTGTGTGTCCAGGGGGTGTTGGAGAGCTTTCTAGGCACAGCAGTGACGGGGGTAATCTTCTGTTTGCTGGCTGGCCAACCCCTCACCATCCTCAGCAGCACTGGCCCAGTTCTTGTCTTCGAAAGGCTCCTGTTTAACTTCAGCAAGTGGGTGCATCTCTCTGTCTCTCTCTCTCTCTCTCTATTCAATTTGCTATGCATCATTGGCATGAATGTTCAGGTTAAGCAATGTTGTCAAAGCAGTCCATAGTGAAGGGTTTACTCACGTAATCATTAAAGTTCTCTGACATGTTCATAATTATCATCAGTCACAAACAAAAGGTTAGAATAATGCTAAGTTACATCTCTCTCTCTCTCTCTCTCGCTCTCTCTCTCTCTCTCTCTCTCTCTCTCTCTCTCTCTCTCTCTCTCTCTCAGTCTATTTTTCTGTCTTTCACTCGTTCCCTCTATTTTTCTCTCAAACTCGCACCCAAACACAACATTGATGTCTCTCCCAAGCTCTGTGTCTGCATTTAATGACGTAATGCGTGGTACATGGACACAAGACTCCACCAGAGTGATGTGAACAGACTCAACAAATAACAGCAGTGTCCTGGGTTCTAGTCCTGTTAGGTTGTTTGTTTATCAGGGGTGACAGTTGTTCTGGAGGTTTCCGCATCAGTGATGCAGCGGGTAAAGTGTACCCCACTGACCCCTTGGTAGCCAGCCTATCATATTTGTTTAGACTAGCATATTCTTTTAATACTTTCACATGCAGTCTCTGTCCTCCCTTTGAAAAGAAAACAAGGAAGCATACAAATAATCGAAAAAAAGAAATAAACTACTTGAATTTCATTAAGTCAAAGAATGGCTGCTGGCTGAAACAGATTCTACTTCTGTAATAACAAACTGCCAATCAGCTGCCCAAAACTGCAGCATCATTGTCTACCAGTTTCTTCCTGCTCTTAATGGGTCATGTGACTCTTGTTCCCGCTTCAGTCGAACCTGCAGCAGAACCACGTCGCCCCGGTTAAATGCCTCACGACAAAAGCTGATTGTACTCACAATGTTCAGGGCCAGACATTTACATAATTGATTTGTCTTTCAGCCTGAGGTAGTTCCTATAGTACAGAGGCTAGCTTCATGCTTTAGCAACTTCAATAAGCAAGATAAAGATGGGTGAATTCTTTTGACGTTAGACAAATACTAATAAGTGAAGACCTCTCTCTGTCTTCCCTCTGTCTTTTGGTCGTGCTCTGAGAATCTTCTAGAATTACCGGATACTCAACTGGTTATGTTCCATTATGAATAATTCACTTTCAATTAATTTCACACAGTGAATGGTGCCTGCTAAGGCCTCAATGTCCTCCGGGGGTTTCCATGGTGATAGTCACTGGCTGCCTCCCTCAGTCGGTCTGTCCTGACGAGTCCTTCAGACTTGTCAACCAATCAGATTACTCAAACCCTTCAAGCAGACAACCACAGGCGAAACGCACCACATTAAAGTCTATATAGATAGGTAAAATGTACATGCGTCACTACGC
This sequence comes from Hypomesus transpacificus, assembly GCF_021917145.1. NCBI lineage: Eukaryota > Metazoa > Chordata > Actinopteri > Osmeriformes > Osmeridae > Hypomesus > Hypomesus transpacificus. The sequence goes on from NW_025813796.1 coordinate 209,863, forward strand.
TGTACTGTACAAGATAATCTTCTTAGATAAAGAAAATTGACCTTTTCCCTGAAATCAGTCCCGGGGGAGGGGGGGGGTGTGTGAAGGGGTTCGGTCTCCTGGAATTCGTAGCTATCGTAACGTTTTTGTTTGCTTCTAACGTACAAACATCCCCAGGAACACCCTGAACCGCACCAGCCCTTGTGATCTAAGGATCGCTGTTGATACAAAACTAACGTTTAACACAAGCAGCCTCCAGGTTTTTTTTGTTTGTAGCCCATGCAACTGTCACTTTGTCTTCGCACACCGCACACATGATGTCGCGTTGTATGTCGTGTTCATGTTCTCTGTTCCCTCCCTCCCTTTGTCGGCCCTTCCCTCTCTCCCTCCCCCCCTCCCTCCCTCCCTCCCTCCCTTCGTCGGCCCCTGTCTCTCTCTCTCCCTCCCTCCCTCCCTCCCTCCCTCCCTCCCTCCCTCCCTCCCTCCCTCCCTCCCTCCCTCCCTCCCTTCCTTCCCTACCTCCCTCCCTCCCTTCATCGGCCCTTGTCTCTCTCCCTCCCTCCCCCCTCCCTCCCTCCCTCCCTTCGTCGGCCCCTGTCTCTCTCTCTCCCCCCCTCCCTCCCTCCCTCCCTCCCTCCCTCCCTCCCTCCCTACCTCCCTTCCCTACCTCCCTACCTCCCTTCCCTCCCTACCTCCCTCCCTCCCTTCATCGTCCCTTGTCTCTCTCCCTCCCTCCCCCCTCCCTCCCACCCTCCCTTCGTCGGCCCCTGTCTCTCTCTCTCCCCCCCTCCCTCCCTCCCTTCCCTACCTCCCTCCCTCCCTTCATCGTCCCTTGTCTCTCTCCCTCCCCCCTCCCTCCCTCCCCCCCTCCCTCCCTCCCTCCCTTCCCTACCTCCCTCCCTTCCTCCCTCCCTCCCTTCATCGTCCCTTGTCTCTCTCCCTCCCCCCTCCCTCCCACCCTCCCTTCGTCGGCCCCTGTCTCTCTCCCTCCCTCCCTCCCTCCCTCCCTCCCTCCCTCCCTCCCTCCCTCCCTCCCTCCCTTCCCTCCCTCCCTCCCTCCCTCCCTTCATCGGCCCTTGTCTCTCTCCCTCCCCCCTCCCTCCCACCCTCCCTTCGTCGGCCCCTGTCTCTCTCTCTCCCCCCCTCCCTCCCTCCCTTCCCTACCTCCCTCCCTCCCTTCATCGTCCCTTGTCTCTCTCCCTCCCCCCTCCCTCCCTCCCCCCCTCCCTCCCTCCCTCCCTTCCCTACCTCCCTCCCTTCCTCCCTCCCTCCCTTCATCGTCCCTTGTCTCTCTCCCTCCCCCCTCCCTCCCACCCTCCCTTCGTCGGCCCCTGTCTCTCTCCCTCCCTCCCTCCCTCCCTCCCTCCCTCCCTCCCTCCCTCCCTCCCTCCCTCCCTCCCTCCCTCCCTTCCCTCCCTCCCTCCCTCCCTCCCTTCATCGGCCCTTGTCTCTCTCCCTCCCCCCTCCCTCCCACCCTCCCTTCGTCGGCCCCTGTCTCTCTCTCTCCCCCCCTCCCTCCCTCCCTCCCTTCGTCGGCCCCTGTCTCTATCCCTCCCTCGGCCCCTCCCTCTCCCAACACCAACCAGAGACAACGCCATCGACTACCTGGAGTTCCGCCTGTGGATCGGCCTGTGGTCGGGGTTCCTCTGCCTGGTCCTGGTGACCACGGACGCCAGCTTCCTGGTCCAGTACTTCACGCGCTTCACCGAGGAAGGCTTCTCGGCCCTGATCAGCTTCATCTTCATCTACGACGCCTTCAAGAAGATGCTCAAGCTGGCCCACCACAACCCCATCAACTCCCACTACGACCCCGACCTCGTCACGCAGTACAGCTGCGTCTGCGTGCCCCCCCCGGACGGTACGGCGCGCCCTCCGCTCCCCCTCCCCCCCTGACCCCTCCCCCTTACCTAGCTCTGCCAGCAGGAGGCGCAGTGGAGGTCTAGAACAGAGAGTAGCAGAACGTGTTCTGGAAAGGTTACGTCACCTTGTTCTCAAGTTCTCATTTGGATTTGTTGGTATCCCCCCCCCCCAGTGGTAGATCGTACAAAGGAGGTCATGCCATCGTTTTTTTCCTCCAGATAGGACCATATTGACCTTTTTCCCCCCCTAGCACACTAGGACTATTTCATGATGTTTACACTGCAAATGCCAATTCATAGCAGTCGGTGTTGTCATGGAGATAAAGCTGTTGACTCTGCCACTATCTGTTCCTGTGAAGTGCGTGTCCTGGCAGAGTCATGGGTCAGAGGAGATATGTTACCATTTAGCCAAAGCAAGTCAAGGATGTATCTGTGGTGACCTTGAGTAATACTGCATGCCATCTATCTGTCCCTCTGTATCTCTCTCTCTCTGTGTGTCTCTCTCTCTGTCTCTCCTTCTGTGTCTGTCTCTTTTTAAATCTCTCTCTCTCTTTCTCTCCTCTCTGTGTCTCTCCTTCTCTCTGTGTCTCTCTCTGTTTTTCTCTCTCTCACTGATGTGGTTTTCTATCGTGACGAGTTCCCCCTCTGTTATTTACGACCAAACAGGTAACATGACGGGTCTCTACATTGAAGAGTCTCCCTGGGCTAACGGCACGGGGCTTTACGATGGAGAGTCTCCCTGGGGCAACAACACTGACCTGGTGAGCTGCCCTAGGAAGGGACTGTTTTTGTGGGGGGAGCGTCAGAGATGTAAACTGGGCCAGACCAAATCATTCAAATCAATACCACTCTTAGATAGGACGTTGTCACGCTTCTCACGCTTCCCCCCGAAGATCTCCTGAGGATCTGGTGTAATTGTGTGTGTGTGTTGTGCAGACGGTGAACACGACCTGGGCCTCCCTCACCAGGACGCAGTGTGGCACGTACGGCGGGCAGCTGGTGGGCTCGGCGTGTGGCTACGTGCCCGACATCACCCTCATGTCCTTCGTCCTGTTCCTGGGCACCTACACCTGCTCCATGTGTCTGAAGCAGTTCAAGTTCAGCCGCTTCTTCCCCACCACCGTGAGTAAACGCCCCCATCCCACAGGCCCATCACGGGGGGGGCTTCCCCCACCCACAGCCAATCACGGGGGCCTTTGACGTCGCCCCTTCTCCCCACAGCCAATCACGGGGGCCTTTGACGTCGCCCCTTCTCCCCACAGCCAATCACGGGGGCCTTTGACGGCAGCTGCTTCCAATCAGTTTCCCATTGTCTTCCTCTTGATGAGGTCACGGGAGGCTGGCAGGTGTCGTTGCTGCTGACGGCACCGGGTGATATCCGGGGTCCTTGTCAGAGTCTGTCGCTCATGTTACCCTCACTGCCACCCTGTGGAGGTCAAAAGCTCGGTCTGTCTGCCGGCTCACATGAAAGAGAGTGTAGGAGGTGTATCTGTGTGGGGAAGCACTGGAACATCCGAAAGCACATCCCGTTCTTGGCTAGCGTGACCCAGGGTGGAGAGGCCCCCCACATGCACACAAACGTAGCCTATTCAGACACACACACACACACACCGCCCCCCCCCTCCTCTTCCCTACACACACACACCGCCCCCCTTCCCCTCCCCTACACACACACACACACACACAGTCTAGTCACTGTGGAATCCAGGACAAGTCTCCTAGAAGGTAGCTCGTCTTACCCCACACTCCTCTGTGTGCCAGCAGCCTCCTCTGCAGTCACACCTATTCACCTCTCTGTAGGAGAGCTCACACCCAATCACCTCTCTACAGGAGAGCTCACACCCAATCACCTCTCTACAAGAGAGCTCACACCCAATCACCTCTCTACAGGAGAGCTCACACCCAATCACCTCTCTACAAGAGAGCTCACACCCAATCACCTCTCTACAAGAGAGCTCACACCCAATCACCTCTCTACAGGAGAGCTCACACCCAATCACCTCTCTACAAGAGAGCTCACACCCAATCACCTCTCTTCAGGAGCCCGCCAGTGAAGGAGTGGTGAAAGTCCTCAGAAAACACACTGCGACCCATCCCAACTAACATGAACAACATTTATATTAAGTTCTATCAAAACTGTTAAGGCTACAATCTCCTCTCCGTCCCGTGTAAATGGCTGTCGTAACATCTCACGATGTGAACCAAGCCTCTGGGGTCATGTGGATGCGTTAACTCTTGTAAACAGGACCAAGGCGTTCACGGTCAAAGGTTTGGCCAAAACTGACCCCGGTATTTCCTTGTCTAGGTGAGGAAGCTTATCAGTGATTTTGCCATCATCCTGGCCATTCTCATCTTCTGCGGTGTGGATGCCTTGGTCGGTGTCGACACTCCCAAGCTCATAGTGCCAAGTGAATTCAAGGTGAGTACCTGCGCTCCATAATACGACCCAATCCATGGGCTCATGTGCTACGACTGTATTGACGTCGACGACACTTGACACAAAACACAACTGAACCTTTTAGTAGGAGTGAATTACACTCTGGCAAACCAATACCAATGGATTCATTTAACGATTGAAATGGTTTCCAAATATTGCCATGAACGCTTGAGAGGGTTGCACGGCCGTTTCGCCTCCTTGGAAACAATGCTCCATTTTGCGGTGCAGACCGTTACTCTGCAATCCTTGGAGATAATGGCAAGAAGGGACATGTGATATCCCCCTGCACTCAGACCCAGGAAACCTGTCTGATGATGGTCTTACCTTACTCACCCCTCAGGGCGAGGGGGAGGGGCTGGATGAGGGGGAGGGGGTGGATGAGAGGGAGGGGCTGGATGAAAGGGAGGGGGTGGATGAGGGCAGGGGTGGATGGGTACGCCTCACGGGGGAGAGCGAGGCGGCGTGGACGGGGTTAGCGGGGACAGGGTGTGTGGAGAGAGTGGCCAGGGTGGATGCATCAAATAACCGGGTGATTAAAGGGAGATGTGGAGAACACTGCCAGCCTTATTGCTGCAGGGACACACCGAGCTTTGTGCGGTCCCACAGCGAATACTTCCCTTCTTTCCCCTTCACTTGTCATGGAATGATGCACGACTCCTTTGACTCTCGGGCTATTGGTCGATCCGTCCCATGAGGGCAGAATATGGGGCAGAATGGAGGAGCATGAGCGCAAACTAGTCTTTCTCATTCTCAAGGTGGCCTTTGTTCGGTTACACAAAACACCTGCACGCCTACAATTCTTTATAAAAAATATCCGGATGTACACTGCTTGTGTATTTGTACACTCACTTATATCTGGCTCGTGTCTTGAGTGTGTCTTGACTGCGTGCGTGCCTCTGATCCGCAGCCCCACGAGTCCACACCGTGGCTGGTTTGTGCCTCCGTTCGGAGGCAACCCCTGGTGGGTGTGCCTCGCTGCGCTGCTGCCCGCCCTGCTGGTCACCATCCTCGTGTTCATGGACCAGCAGATCACGGCCGTTATCGTCAACAGGAAGGAGCACAAACTCAAGGTGAGGGACTCTCTTTTGTGTGTGTGTGTGTGTGTGTGTGTGTGTGTGTGAGATCTTGTTGTTTACATCTTCTCCTTCATCCACTAGCTCTCTCGTTCTCCCTTTCTTCCTTTTTCACACTTTCTCTCTCTCTTTCTCTCCCTTTCGCTCTCTTTCTCTTTCTTTCGCTCTCTCTGTCTCTCTCTGTCTGTCTCTGTCTGTCTCTCTCTCTTTCTCAACTGCATGTGTGGGTTCCAACCATATGCTGTGACCTGCACTTAACCCTGTGTCAGGGGTTGGGCAACTGTTAAACCACTAAACTCCCACTCTTTGTGGTTTGTAATCTCACCATTAAAAACCCATCTCCTTCTCAACACCTCCATTCTCTCCCTCCCTCCCCTCCCCAGAAAGGAGCAGGCTACCACTTGGACCTGTTCTGGGTGGCCGTGCTGTTGATCGTGTGTTCCTTCATGGGCCTGCCGTGGTACGTGGCGGCGACGGTCATCTCCATCGCCCACATCGACTCTCTGAAGATGGAGACGCAGACGTCAGCTCCTGGGGAGCAGCCAAAGTTCCTGGGCGTCAGGTGAGAAGACGCAGTCAGCGCCGCGGATGACACCTCGCGGTCCTCTTTAAATTTCCTGTGAGACATCTGGTGTGTGATACGTGATTATATATATTTTTTCTCACACAGGGAGCAAAGGGGTCACCGGTATCTTTGTCTTCATTCTCACCGGCCTCTCGGTTTTCATGGCTCCAATCCTCAAGGTAGCTTGTTAACCACTTCTCAGCTCTCATGAAAGCTTCCCGCACACATGTTTGAGATTACTGTCTTCTTTTTTTAGGGGGGGGGGGGGGGGGGGGGGGGGGGGGGGAGGGGGGGAATCCTCCTTCCATATAAATGTAAAATAATTTGAAATCTCGCGCTAATCCAATTTGTTCGTCCCATCGTTGAGGTAATGCGATGTGAAATAAGCATGCTCATCTGGGTTTAGTTTCAGGTTGCAGCTCAGTCACTTCTCCAGTTTCCATTACTTCGTTAATCTACCTATCAGTGCTGCCAAGTCATCAACATGAGTTTCAAGTAACCTTGTTCCCAGGCTTTCTCATGTCTCAAGGAGAAAGCCTGGTCAAAAGGTTCCTGAGGGCGGAAAGGGAAATGGCTCTTGTCCGGCAGAGCCTGTAACCGTTTTACATGTTCTCAACATCCGCAAGAACTGTAGGGAAGAGGTTGAGGTTAATGAGTCTCCCCCTTGTGGAAGGTTGAGGTAATAACAGGTTTGTGACAAGTTGCTGTCACTGCATCTGTGATTGTCTCCATAGGAAACGCTCGCCTCAAGATGTTATTCTCCAAAATAGGGTTATCATTATGTCTTCAGATGTTCATATACTGTGAATTATATATATCAGGCTTATCCAGCTCCGAGCTGAACTGCCAAGAGGGTTTCTGTTATTTTCCGTCAGTGGATTTTGATCTTGATAAGATGAATTCCAGTTGGTTTCCTTTATTTGAGTTGGGGGTGGGGTGGGGAGGAAGCAGAGACCCTTAAAGGCTAACGGTTGTCAGACTTTCTGGTAATCTAATCTGCTTAAAGGGCAGCCAAGAGCCAAGCAGGTAAACACGTACATTCTAGTAACTCCACTTTCTAGTAATGTTATATAAGGCGCTTCGAAAAACACTAAATATAGGCTTGTCGTCTTTTTCACTCTCACGCCATCTTTCTCTCTCTCCCTTCAGTTCATTCCCATGCCTGTGCTGTACGGCGTATTCCTCTACATGGGAGTGGCATCTCTCAACGGTGTCCAGGTGAGCTACAGTGATCCAACTTTATGAAAGGTTTGCAGCTGTGCCGCAAAGTCGTCCACACACCCATCCCATTATTAACCCCTGTGTGTGTGTGTGTGTCTGTCTGTCTGTCTCTGTCTGTCTGTGTGTGTGTGTGTCTCTGTCTGTCTGTCTGTCTGTGTGTGTGTGTGTCTGTCTCTGTGTGTGTGTCTCTGTCTGTGTGTGTGTGTGTCTGTCTGTGTGTGTGTGTGTCTGTGTGTGTCTGTGTCTGTGTCTGTGTGTGTCTGTCTGTCTGTCTGTCTGTCTGTCTGTCTGTCTGTGTGTGTGTGTGTGTGTGTCTGTCTGTGTGTGTGTGTGTCTGTCTCTGTCTGTCTGTCTGTCTGTCTGTCTGTCTGTCTGTCTGTCTGTCTGTCTGTCTGTCTGTGTGTGTGTGTGTGTCTGTCTGTCTGTCTGTCTGTCTGTCTGTCTGTCTGTCTGTCTGTCTGTCTGTCTGTCTGTCTGTCTGTCTGTCTGTCTGTGTCTGTGTGTCCGTCAGTTCATGGACCGTTTGCAGTTGCTCCTGATGCCTGCCAAGCACCAGCCTGACCTGATCTACCTGCGCCACGTTCCCCAGCGGCGGATCCACCTGTTCACCTTCATCCAGGTGCTCTGCCTGGCCCTGCTCTGGATCCTCAAGTCCACGGTGGCCGCCATCATCTTCCCTGTCATGGTGAGTGGCACACATGCGCACACACAGACACAGACACACACAGACAGACACACACAGGCATACAGACACACACAAGCATACAGACACACACAGGCATACAGACACACACAGACACACGCACACAGACAGACATACACAGGCACACACAGACACACACAGGCACACACAGGCACACACAGACACACACAGGCACACAGACAGACACAGGCACACAGACACACACACACACACACGTGGGCAAATAAACATCCAGGTTAGCTCACCGGCCAAACATTTGACTTGTCCATCGCAAGATCCCAGGTTCAAGGACGCTTACGTAATCCGTGAATTTTCCTTTCAGATTTTAGCCTTGGTGGCTGTGAGGAAGGCCATGGACTATCTCTTCTCCCAGCACGACCTCGGCTACCTGGACGATGTCATCCCCGAGAAAGACAAGAAGAAGAAGGAGGACGAGAAGAAAAAGAAAAAGAAGAAAGGCAGCATCGACAGTGAAATAGATTTTGTAAGTGTTTCTTTTGTCGTCGTTCTTTTCCCCCCACTTGATCACTCCGTTGGTGTTTTTATGGATGAAGTCGTTTTCTTGTCTCGTTTCGTCTGCAGCCACGCTCTCCTCACTGTAGAACATCCATTCAGTTTTTTTGTTTTTGTTTACCATGATCCCCAAAATGAGGACTTTTTCTTCCTCCCCCACAGTCTGAGTACCCCTACCATGAAAATGTCCCCAGTATAAAAATCTCTATGGACATAATGGAACAAGAGGCCATGTTGGGAGATAAGGCCTCTGACAGTGAGTACCAGCTAGGTATCTGCCGTCCTCCATCACAGGGGCATATCTGAATGCCCAGACCTTGTCCTAATGCTCCCTTCTTTCAAAGTATTTTAATACTACAGTCTCAACTTCTGCTACCTCATAGCCTTTCTAAGTTTCGAGAGTGTTACTGTGGGCTGAGTTTGGCAGAGAGTATCTTTTTCAATGCCTGCTTCTCTCTGCGCACTGCTTTCTAATCTCCTGTTTGACCTTCAGCCTTGTTCTGTGGTTTTCTCTGTCTCTCTACTTTTGTGTTCTGACAAATAACTGGACTTTCTTTTCTATTAAACATGTTTCTTTTTGTCCAGCTTCCCAAATAGCCCTTCTGAAAGCTGCTCATGAAGTATGCTCTTACTATTCATTGCTGCTGGTCCTTTTGTGGTGGAATCTAAGGCTTATGAGAAAGAAGGCCGTCTTAAGTTGATATCTGTGGTCTTTTCTAGGAGATAAACCCTCATCTTTCCTTGACCCACACTCGCAATGCTGAGCGTTACTTTGAGACCCCGACCGTCACGAGGTAATTCCACACACAAGTTTCCAGAGTAGTCACATGCAGATGTGTAGGTTATGGATTGTCCTTCAACTAAATGATGTTTTCTTTAACTCATCTTTCTTAGTCTGGACAAAAAACCCTTCAAGATATCGGTGCCTCAGATTAGAATAGATCTGGAGCCAGAAGAAAATGGGTTCTGGAAGACTCAGAGCTCCGAAACATCAATGTAAACCATCATTTCCATGAACCCAACTAGACCCAGATCAACAAGCCCTGTCCGGCACAGATCATTTTCTCTCATACTGCAGCACCCCCCCCCCCCCCCCTTCCATCGTTCTTGTGTAATGGTTTTAAAGTGAATGCATGAAATGATTTTCCCTATGAATGAGAGGAAAGGAGGGAAGTGACTCAGATTGGTGTTATGAATGATTCATAAAACTTTCATATGCTAATTGTGAACTTTATACATTCATAATCTACAATGTCCCCCATATGACCATATGATATGTATTATAGAGAAATACTTTATAAAGATAAAGAGCTGTGGATTTTCATAGGGGACCAGCCCTGCCCACACTGAAACACATTTAGGTCATATTAATTTTCATGTGTCTCTGTCAAATGCATCATTCATTCTTATTTTATTCCATACCCAGCTCACACATGCATTTTAATATTTGTGAAGAATATGCAAGATGTTTAGCTATTGTACCTAAATTATGATTGACTGTGTTCTATTTCCTACTATGTGTGAATCTGAAAGGCAACCTCTTTTCTAATGTTTTTTTTAATCATTCCCACAAGTTGAATGAAACAGGACTCTAACTACACTTTCCTGAAGTAGGGATATACAGATGAAACCGTGTTTGTAGTTCTACCTCTTTATATGTAGGTGCCAGGTATTATGAGTATGATGAAGACATACTATGCAGTTACTTGTGATCACTAATGCTGATTTAATTATTGAAAGGGCATAGCATAGGATCTCAAGCTCTGTCACTCTCTTAAGTTGCTTCTGCTCTGTAACCATTTCATTTTTTGTATTTGTATTTTGAAGTGGAAAATGCAATAACGGTAATGTAAGAGATTTCGGTGTAAAAATATGTATTTACTTAAGTTGTCTACTGAAGACTTTTGAAGTTTTCAGTGAACACATTTTTATCATATATTTTTTAATGAAGTGATGATTTAGTAGAACTGTTGTTTTTTAAGTGATATAAATCAATGAATAATCACTGTGAGTCAATGCAATGTTGAGATGTACTCTTGTGTCTTGCATTCCTGCAAGAATGACTAGGCTGTCTTCTGTACTCTATGCAAAGGGCTAGGATGATTAAAAACAGAAGAGAAATGTACTTTAAACACTGCCATTTTACAGATATACTGAATTTGTATTATTCTTTTAATCATACAGCTTTATTTTTGTTGGTTCAATTATAAAGACAAATCTTTCATCAGCACTGTTAAAAGAAATTGACCAGTTGCAATACTTAAAAAGGCTCAAGATTATTCAAATGTATATTTGGTTTATATGGTTTCAAAAGGATCAAAACTGTAATATGGCCAAAGATATTATTCATCTTAATTATATAAGAGATTACTCTACACAGGAGGCAAAATATGTACATACGTCCAAATGTGGTATAAAACGATGTATGTCTTTGTTCTCTGTAACACATAACTACAGGGGCACATTAAAATTCAAAACGCTAATGTCAGGAATATGGTATGAGCTGCAGTTTTTAGGTAATTCCACATCAAAATTGTAGAAGTTGGAAGTTGGGAGTGGTGTGGAAGATTGCGAGCATGTAAAAGAGCACCCTTTTAGTTTGGCTGTTAAAATGCAGCTGGCTTACACAGTATTTGCAGGCCTATTCTGGAGAAGTCTTCCACTTTGTTCCTGTTTTGGGACATACTTGTGTGTATGTTTCATGTCTGTATATTTTGACTGTACTGGTTTTGTTAATCAGATTCATTTCATTCTCTTTGACTTTGACATAATTTAATGCACCTGTAAAAAACAAATATAAACAAACTTGGTAAATATTCAACAAGCATATGTCAGATATGCAGGTGTTCATAGATCTTATTTCTTGGTGGAGTAGCAGTCTTTGCAGTGATACAAAATTCTTAGCACTCCTAGACTTCTAGAATGCTATATTAGATATATATATTCTCTGAAAATTATATGACACACAAATGATTTATTTTTTCCAATCAAGTATACTGTAAACTATGAATTACAATAAACATATTTGAATTTTAAATCAAATATTTCAGTTGCATATTTATCTGCCATTTACAGATTCAATGTTACATTTTCTTGGACTATCTTATATTTTATCAAAAACTTAAGAAATAGGTCATGTTACTTAAAGAATTGATTTGAAAATAGCTTTACAATCTAACAGATAAAGAATTTAAATGTGTTTTATGAATATATAAGCCCTGTTTGTGTTGGTATAGTGTCTATCAAAGCACTGAGCCTAACAGCAAAGCTGAAAGCTTCTTAGTTTCCATCATACAATCACAGCAACGGAATGCATGGCTAATAAGAGAAGTTAATCGTGTAGTGTTGATTAGTGCTCTAGGTTTTTGTGGGTTTTTTGCCCTCTGATAGCCTTGTGAAGGTGTGGGGTGGTTAATCCACTAATCACAGCCTTCAGTAACAGTGTTGGCCCATTTATTTTCCAACTTTAGGGGTACTACCCAGAGAACTGCTGAATTTACGAGACAAATAAAAGTTTACGACTTATCCTGATGATCCAGGATTAGTTATAAGTAGCTTTCATGGCGCTGAGAAGACAATTTCACATCACTCTCACATCACATCTGTGTGAGAGGTTGGAGAGAACTACAGTACATCAGCTGCCCCTTATCCAGACCTCTTATCACGGCTAGAGATCCACTCTTGGAGTCTTAGAATCACTACCTCTACAGGAAGAAGTCATGTGATTAAAAAAATGTTTCTTCCATTTTTTATTCAAAGACTACAGCTCTAACTATCTTTTTGGAAAATACAAATTTAGGGTGTGGTATAAAACCGTTTAAAGATAAATAGTTAATCAACTAAATTAACTATTTCACTAACACACGTTAGCACAACAAATATTTACATTCGGTCAATTTGGCATGGTTTTACGGCTACACTGTCATCACCTGTTTTGTGTTTAATTGGCACTAGGTGGCAATAGAGACAAATCTTTTCCCCTTGAACCATGAAACCTTTTTTATCTCGTGATAGCATTTGGGTATCCTGTTTTATTAATACAGCAATCAACACACAAAGCCAAGGTCTTAATCAAATATTTCTAGTTATTACCTTGGCAACCTTGTGAATAGTGAATATCCTGCAGTGACCTCCCTAATCATCAAGCATTTATTATATACAGAGTAACATTGATCTTGTACGCTGCAGAGTGTAGGGGGTAACAATTGATATTTTCTGACCCTGTGGTGAAAACATGATTCAGACCATGTAGCAGTTTCTGAGCACTCGGGACTCAAGCTGGTTCATACTAGTTCCCGCCTGAGTGTTTACTTCGATTACTGGACTACCAAAAATACACTGTCACGGACTTGAGATTTACATTTAGTAGACGCTCTTATCCAGAGCGACTTACAGTAAGTACAGGGACAATCCCCCCGAGGCAAGTAGGGTGAAGTGCCTTGCCCAAGGACACAACGTCATTTGGCACGGCGGGGAATCGATCCGGCAACCTTCTGATTATTAGCCCGACTCCCTCACCGCTCAGCCATCTGACTCCCCTGAGATGGAAGTCTTCAAATGCACAAACAGTAACACTGTAGAATTCTAAGTCTGTTGATGTGTAGTTATCGATGCCATGTGATTGGTGTACACCTGTGATTGGTGTCACATCATCAACACTCTGATGTGATACTGAACATCTTGGTGTGATGGCATCGAAGGTGTCGAGTGGAGTTTCAATTAGTCTCTGGCCACCAATTTAATTGACACCTACTTTGATTGAAAAGCTTTCTGTACATTTTTCGTTTTACCCTTAGTCTCACATCTAAAAATAGATGTAGAAAAATAGTGATCATTTCAGCATCTGTATTTGAACCCAAAGGGGAGGGCAGTGAGGAGGAAGGTTCTTAATACTGTATGTGAGAGAGGACGTGACATATGGCAAATGTGTATTCCTGTCCTGACAGATATTCCGAGCTTGTTGGAATGAATCTACACAGCATTACTTGGTGAGTGACGTGTGGAGCGTACGAGACGTGTTAATAAGGAATCACTAACACAGCAAACTACCATTCTAAATTGCGCTGTCTTGGGTTGTAAGGAGCAACCCATAATTACTGTTCTTTCTTTAAATTGAGAGTTGTCAGAGGAACCAATAGGACCCGTAATTTTAAGTGAGTTGCTGTTGAAATCTGCGTCAATGCTCTGGCTTGTTTATATTTAGTTATAATGTCGTTCTTTAGTTCATTTTCTTAGACATGCCCATTCTTGGAATGGGTGGTTTCCGTAATTAACCATTCCGTTTTTTGGGGTATTTCCTGTTCGGTATTTTGAAACCGTATACACATCAATGTGTATACCTAAAACCTCAAGGTAGTGAAACTGGGGAAATCAGCACTTTTATCAATGAACATTGTGGAATATTTGAAGGTCTTAATGAATTATTTTCATAAAGAAAGGTTTTAATGATTCATTGAATGCTTCAATGGTTAGGAACATCTATGGGACCACAAAATAATTCTAACAAAACTTACATTTGATAACAACTGACATAATGTGCAGTTGCTTTTTGTGGAAACAAAAAGAGCATTGAGGTATATACTAATTGCTGAGGTTTTTGTACTGTATATGGAACAAAACTCCGACCTTTTGGGACCAATTTCCTCTTGACTGAACATCTAACCTTATCTTGCATGCCTGCACAACTGAGAAGGTCAACAGAGGCCAAATGCATTTAAAGCAAGGAAATATAGTGAAAGCACGTTTGTAATTTGAGAATAACGATTCGGGATTAGTGACTAAAAGCATCCTTGTGGTTTCTAAACGCACACGCGCACACACGCACGTACACACACACAGACTGTAAACAAACACACTAACATAACAGAACATCTGCTCTAAAAAGCTGGGATTTTGAAAACCAATCAGCCTAGAAACGTATATTCCCCATGTGGTACAACTAATGCAGTGTGATATGTTATATATTATTACCCTGTATTATGCATTCACTTGATCTTGTGAATGCACTTCGACGACTGTAAGGTATTCATTTTAGTGGGGGGGATGGCACCCACTGCTCTGGGCTGCCTTTGGGTGAGGGACAGCAGAATAAAGACACAAGCAAACACAAGTGTGTGTTCTGTCGATACTTCAAGAGAGTGTGTGTGTGTGTGCGTCATGATTTGAGGGGTTAATAAAGGTCTCTTTTTCTTCTAAAGGATGCAGAGCAGAGCAGGGAGGAGGTCCAGAACGTCATGGAACAGGATGTGCCTGCATGAAACACCTGATTGGGTGTTTACTATACAGCAGGTGTTGAAGACCAGGTGGGGCTGATAAATGTGTTAATCTGTTTTACCAGATCTTCTCATCCAGCCTTCCAACCATGACAACCGTCAATGTGGGAACTGCTACAGTAAATGCCGTCCGAAGAGAATGCCACGAACGATGAAATTGGCACCCTGCAGTTCTCCATCATAACATCAATTAATTTCAAAGGCTCAGATTGTTGCCTATGAGGCATCCGGCTGATCTCCCATTAACCGCCCTTTCAAGTTGACTCGACTGTTTGATAACTGAAACAAAGAGAAAGTATAGGTTCACAGGTATACCCACATGCATATTTATGTCAAGGCAACATGTACGCAACGCGTGACACATAAATGTAACCTTTATGAAAGGACTTTAAGCATCGCCAATAAGTAGAGTGGGTTGCCCCATCTGCGTTCAAATCCCCTAGACAAAATTGTGCCAGAAACGGAAAACTCCCTACGGTAAAGCAGTTGCCTACCATGATGTGAAATGTCAATTAGACACATTGTGAGACAGCGTTTCACTTTCGTGCATGCGCTCATGTCTGGTCTAAATCAACCCCCACGATGAAGTAAACACTAAAACTGGTGGTTTGATTTGGGCCAACCCCGCGAGATCATCTATTGCATTTGCTCACTGCTCTGGCAAGTGTCAAATTTTGCAGAGCGCGAGACTAGAGAGCAGTTGTAGCAGTCTTCCTGATGTGGAAGCAGTGCTGAGCTGCGTGCACTTCTCTGAAGTGGCGTGTACATTCTTTTATGGACTTTAATCATTTGTTTTTGATTCATTGTTTAAACATTTTAACGCAAAAGAAGAAGGAATACTTTGGACATCCGAATAGTTTCGCAAAGGTATGTTTCATAATTAATTATTTCATCACATCGCCAATATTCCAATATTAACCTACTGAATTAAACTGGGAATCACCAAACTATAAAGTAGGCAATGCGATGCATGTAAATAAAATAAAAAAGCTGATTTTTGCGCACTTGTTTATAATGTTAATGATCATAATTATGCGAGAACTGGCAGGCCTATTTAGAATGCAAAAATCAAAGGTCGTATATAGTGTTTGGGTGGGTGCGAATTAATTGTGCAAGGTGAATGGCCACAGGTAAACTATTTGAAGTTGTACATTTCAAGTGGAGCTATTGTCGTACTGTTGTTTGGATTTGAAATGGGAAAATGCTGTTTTGATTCTACTAATAACAGTAGGCTATATTTACTCTGTGAATATAATGGCTTGCATTGGTCTAGTTCTGTTTATCACATTATAGTGCGTTTATATTTGCGTGTATGCTATTTAAAAATGACAATATTCTTATGATTATGATCCGTATAACAATTATAGGCTTACTCCAATTTATCATATTTACATTAACGTTTAGTATGTCGTCAACAGTCAAGGTTTCAAAGCATCCAGTATGTGTACATAGTCAAAGATATGAAAAGAAAACGATTCTTATGCCAGAGACGCAAAATATGCTTGATACAAAAACGGTGCAATCCGAGTTGGTTTGTTCTTCCCCATTCCAGTTTGTTCAATGGATTATGTGAGACAGCATGCAATTGATGGGATCATTCCAGAAATTTCAAAAGAGAAAAAAGGTTTATTGATTTCTTGAGCAGTTCTTGTTGATACCTGTAATTACGAATCAATACCTTCTTCCGATAAGTTCAGAACTGCTGCTAGGTTGCCGTGAGGGTCTATCTGTCTTTATGGGAATGATTGGACGATTTAGTGAAACATCTTACTTATTATTGAAAACGTTTTTCCAATAAGCCCACACTACTTGATGTAGACAACTGAATATTATTTGTCACCACCCCGGCCATAATATCTGCCCATGATGGAAACTACACACGGGGAAATTTGTAATCATGAACTTTTGATAGTACGTATCTAACCTGTACATTTAAGTGAAACAACTAGTTGTCTGTACTCAAGTCATTCGACTCAGTGTATTTTTATGTACAGTGTGCGTAAATAAAATATTGTCTCTCTATCTTACTATCTCCCCCCTCTCTCTCTCTCTCTCTCTCTCTCTCTCTCTCTCTCTCTCTCTCTCTCTCTCTCTCTCTCTCTCTCTCTCTCTCTCTCTCCCTCTCCCTCTCTCTCACACACACACTTCAGCTTTGTTACATCAGGTTTCACCATGACCCAAAGCCTAGGACCCAACACGACCTCAGCGGACTGGAGCACGTTCAACTCCTCTGCGGAACTGTTCAGCTCCACCCTCCAACAAAACATCACTTATGTGGGCTTCTACCTGCACGAGCCCTCGATCGCTGCTGTCTTCATCGTGTCCTACCTGCTCATCTTCCTGGTGTGCATGGTCGGCAACGGCGTGGTGTGTTTCATCGTGCTGCGGAGCAAAAACATGCGCACCGTCACCAACCTCTTCATCCTCAACCTGGCCATCAGTGACCTGCTGGTTGGCATTTTCTGCATGCCAACCACACTGGTGGACAACATCATTACGGGTGGGTCCCTACTGGCCTCATACATTTACATTTAGTAGACGCTCTTATACAGAGCGACTTACAGTAAGTACAGGGACATTCCCCCCAAGGCAAGTAGGGGAAAGTGCCTTGCCCAAAGACGCAACGTCATTTGGCACAGCGGGGAATCGATCCGGCAACCTTCTGATTACTAGCCCGACTCCCTCACCGCTCAGCCATCTGACTCCCATAGGGGCTTCCTGGCTTTGAGAGGCAGGAGCTTTTAATGTCAGTAGTGATGCTTTCGTTGTGTGCGACTACAATACCGTGTTCCTCAAGATGCCCCACCGCAATTTTGTGGGAGAATATAGACATGTCTGCTGTCAAATCTTAGGCATAGTATCTTCACTGTTAAGTCCCACTGCACCTTACGTGTCACTTACCACTGTGGGCCTGTTAACAGACAGCTTTTCTATGGCATCCTTTGAATAATGATATGGCTGTTAATGAATAAAGCATGAATGAAGAATAAACATGATTTGATGCCTATTATCCCATGTGTGGGGGGGAAATTGTGATGTAAAACATTATTATTCAAATGATGTTGTCAAGACCAACTGTAGGTTAATAGATTCTCAATGAGCCACACAACTCAATTTCACCTGTATTAAAACTCCAGTGGTTACACCAATCCTTTGGGTTAGACTGTTGCAGTTTTTTGGGGCAAATCCAAAGAATCTCCTATCTCTTTTCAGTAAAAAGATGATCTCTCCTTAGAAGAACTCAACACTGTCATAATACTTCAAGCCACAGTAGTTTTAATAGGTATTAAAACTGATATTCTGTTTAATGTTGTCAGGTTGGCCCTTTGGAAAGCTTGTGTGTAAGCTTAGCGGGATGGTCCAAGGCATATCAGTGTCAGCCTCTGTATTCACACTGGTTGCGATAGCCGTTGACAGGTAAGGTTTGTTCAAAACGAATTATGAATTTTCTATGTGTATGGGATTTCCCAATAGGGACATGCAACCATTTTTACGAAGCCCAGGCATGTTCTGTTAGATCAATAGGATGTGCTCGTGATGATAAGACTGGTATTTAGACCTAGATTAGAGGAGTCGTGGATCATTATTGCATTGATCACATTGGTTGGAGCTGAATGGGAAATAAACATTTGGGAGAAATGACATTAATCAAATGAAATGTACTACTGGAGAATGAGGGAGAGACCATTTAATAACCCCTTTGATTCCTTCCTGGTTGTCAGGTTCCGATGTATCGTCTACCCGTTCAAACAGAAGCTCACCATCTCCACCTCCACGCTGATTATTGTCATCATATGGGTCCTGGCCATCTCCATTATGTGTCCGTCTGGGGTCATGCTCCAGGTCACCAAGGAGCAACGCATTCGGATTCTCCTGGGAGAGGACGGCAACAACAGCCAGCCCTTTTACTGGTGCCGGGAGAATTGGCCCAATCAAGAGATGAGAAAAATCTACACCACCGTCCTATTCGCGAACATTTACCTGGCGCCTCTTAGTCTCATTGTCATCATGTACGCCCGCATCGGCATTACCCTCTT
Source organism: Hypomesus transpacificus (assembly GCF_021917145.1). Taxonomy (NCBI): domain Eukaryota; kingdom Metazoa; phylum Chordata; class Actinopteri; order Osmeriformes; family Osmeridae; genus Hypomesus; species Hypomesus transpacificus. The sequence continues at coordinate 228,522 of NW_025813796.1, forward strand.
CAAAACATCCATGCCCGCCTCAGCGGAGAGCAGGAGCAGACGAGGCTGCGATAGCAGGGGAGGGGGCAGCGGGGGCCGTGGGCTGGGAGGGAAGGCTGTCTTGGAGAACCGCCAGACTGTGTCTAAGAAAAAGAAGAGGGTTATTAAGATGCTTCTGGTGGTGGCGCTGCTTTTCATCCTGTCCTGGTTGCCACTGTGGACCCTCATGATGCTGAGTGACTATGCCAGCCTGACAGAGAGTCAGTACCGGGTCATCAACATCTACGTATACCCACTGGCCCATTGGCTGGCCTTCTTCAACAGCAGCATCAACCCCATCATCTACGGCTTTTTCAACGAGAATTTCCGCAGGGGCTTCCAGGCCGCGTTCAAGTTCCAGCTGTGCTCCGCAGCCATGGAGAACCAGAAGTCCTACTCGCACCGTATCCAAGGCAACGCCGTGCTTCCGACGAACATGCACCTCCCGTCTGTGGACGGCTCCGGCTTGGGATTGAGGTCGGGGTCAAAGGTGAACGGGCAAGGGCCCGGTCAAGAGAGGGGCCACTCATCTGGTACGAGCGACTTCAAAGAACAGGACCTGATTATGGAAGATCTGGAGAAGGTACTGTATCTTTGATGTGAAACACACAACATGCACTTTCCTCTGAGCCATTAAGCGCAGCTTTGGCAAATACTGCCTCACCACAGCTAAGAGAGTCAATACAACAACTCTAAGCACTAAACAGAGGTCATCTCTCTAGGAATATGAGAGAACGCTGCCCTGGAGGACAGTATTTAATTTTGCTCGTGTGATAATCTATGCACTCTGCAATCTGTGCGGGCCAGACATGCACATACTGTCAAACTGTTCAAATCTGTTCCCATGAATTATTTAGCACATATTATCCTTCACACACTAAATATATTTTCGTGTGCAGTGGGGGGTAACCAATGATAATGGCATGCATATGCTGTATAATAGCTGGTTGTACTTTGTAATTGAGGATGATTACTGATGTAATGAACATTTGTTCTAGAATCTCACGTCCTCAAAAAAGTTAGAACTTTTCGAATGGGAAACACAAGCATATTTAAATTATTCAGTACTTAAAAATCACTTATTGCCCAGTCAAGGGCAATTAAAATAAACCCTAAAACCATTAAACATCATAAAATCTGGGAGTCAATAAATGAATTTTCTTCAGTGGAGGAATCACCACTGATCATTTTCTGATACCGTACCAAATATACAATGATCTATTGTTCTGTTAAGTACAATCTTCTTCAAGTATTCTGTTATTCGATATTAGAGTAATGATCACCGGTACATGGTACATACTTGTTCTTATTTCTGTTTTGCAGGTTAAGTATGACCTATGAGACTGAATGTCAAAGAAGTCCAATCAACATTTTGTCAGGAGAGCAGTGAACGTCCATTTTACTTGCACTTTATGGTCATTACCAGTGAAATTTCAAAAAAGGCGGACGTCTGTTTCATTGAATGCCAACAACACATCTTGCTGTCGTTGAACTGAAGGAGAATTGATTGACGCTGCTTGCTGTTGATCCCGCTATGAAAGCCTTGCGCCCATGCCAGGCTTCTCTACAGCCTTTTCTTGCCATGGTGTCTGAGTTAGCGAGTGACAAGGCCCTCGCCTGTGGTGGTGATGTGTGCCTAGTATTAAACTGTCAAATGACTGGCCAAGATGTTTATGAGTTTCTCATGCTGCACACTTGACAAGGTGAATGTGATATGAATTAAATGACCAAACAGCCCTCATATTCAACTTTTACTGGAATAACTTTGAAAAATATACACTGAATATTAGTGAAGTGATTGTAAAGTGCTCAAAGTGTCATTGATTATTTGTATTCAACAATGAGTGTCTTTCTTGTTTCAAGCAAACCGATAAAAGGCCTGTCATTGTTTTACACAAGTATTGTTGTTTTCCGTTCATCATCTAAAACGTTGAAGGTAACATATCTGTCATGTCAATTCAATAAAGTATTTCGTAAATGTGGTACGTGCATGCTAGGATCTCTAATCGGTCTTTGATTGAAGCTGTGCACCATATTGTTTATACTGAACTTATTCTGCCAAACAATAAAATAACAAGCGTTGATTCTTTGCTTTTACAAGACGTTCAGGGCATCTCCTTCAAGTACTGTCAAACTTAAATAAACCAACATGCTCTACCTCCATGTTCTGCTTTCATGCTGTACCTGACCTCCAATTTGTACCTCGCCTCCATTCTGTAACTCCACGCAGTAGACCCCCACCTTCATTGGTCAAGGTCATGGATTGAGGTTGTATCTGTTGGACTGTTTACAGACATCCTGGGAATAGAATATTTAAACTCATGTTGCGGTTATGTTTGTTAAAAAAAAAGTGTAGATACATTGTAGACTGTGTTATTGTTTTATGTTGTTGGGCGATTAACTGCTGCGTGATAAATTATGTTGGCTTATTTGTTGTTCTGATAATCTTAAATAAATGTATCTTTGTTTTGCAAAGTCACTGCTTGCGTGTGTTTCTATAAACCTTTATTTATTTTCACATTTGAATTATTTATTTGTCCGATGTACTCATGTTATAACAAGAGACAGGCCTTCTTTGGCAACAGAGTGATACGCTGGTGGAACACATTACCTGAAGAGGTGGTCACAGCGCCCATAGTCAACAGTTTCAAGCCAAGATTCGACAAATACATGAAAGATCACCCAGTCCTGTTCAACTACAGATCATTGGACAATCCACACAAACCCAACATGACAGTTTGTTACTGAGGAGTCAAAAAGGAGTTCAAGAAGTGCAGTTTCAACTGGAGTGACACTCCTACCTAACTGAAGAACTCTAGTCTACTCATGATATTGTTCAGATTTATTTCATGTGTATGGGCACTGGACAAATTAGCATCTTGTGATGCTGGCAAGCGCAGGCATAATGCAAAGTCAGCACATGGCACTTCTCAATAAACATACAAGCTAAAAAATGGATTAGATAGAAACCTGCCACTAAGTCAGAGTCTTACAAAGCAAACATTGCTACTGCGGTCCATGGTTGTTTCTAATCCCTGGGAATATTACAAATACCCTGTATATTTATTTGATATCTTACAGTAAAAGGATTTACAGTGAAAGATATCCTCCTCCTACCCCTGTAGCTCTCTCTCTCTCTCTCTCTCTCTCTCTCTCTCTCTCTCTCTCTCTCTCTCTCTCTCTCTCTCTCTCTCTCTCTCTCTCTCTCTGTCTGTCTGTCTGTCTGTCTGTCTGTCTGTCTGTCTGTCTGTCTGTCTCTCTCTCTCTCTCTCTCTGGCTCTCTCTCTCTCTCTTCTTCCCTCCCTTTCTTTCTATCTCTCTCGCTCCCTCTCCTCTCTCTTTATCTCCTGCTAATCCTGCGGGTTTAACAACATCACCCCTGGCATGACATGCATGCCACCTGCGCCCATTCAAACCTTCCAACAACCTGTTGTTGTTGATAATATTGTCATTTTCTCTCACATACCTTGGGCCTTATTTAGGAGATCACATGTAGAACATTGGGTGATATGGGAATTACAGGAAGCTAAACTTTACAAAGTATTTCTCGAGCTACATAGTTGTGTTGGCCAATACACACAACACATACTGTAGTATGCACCCCCAAACTTTGAAATACTAAGTAGAGCTCAGACGTTTTACACACAGGGGAGTTTGACAAACGAGTAATTTCATTGGTCACCAAGCCATGAAATGAATTGAGTGAAGACTGGCTAATGAAGCTGTTCCTGAGGAGAAGAGATTGGCCTCTTTCCAGCAGAAGGGCCCTAAGACTGACAGTTGATTTCGACCTTGATTTCACACTAACTGAGCTTTGAGAAAATACACTTACACAATACACAGGATCTATTAAAGATGAATGAAGACATTTGTACATCTGTGAGACACACATACTGTATGTCTCACAGATCGCTGTGTTTCTACAGCAGAATACATGGTATTATTAGTGAGTAAGCAGTGGTGTTCTAAAGGAGGATTACAGCTTTGTTTATCCCAAAACACCACCTGGTTAAAAATTCTTCTCAATAGGATCACATTCTCGATTTCTGCATTCACGTGTGCAAACATGTTATTTTGGCAAGCAGTAAAGCTTGCTACAGTACTGTAGCAGAAAATATGTGGAAATAATTGGAAGACCGGATCATATAATAGGGGGTCAGATGGTTGAGCGGTTAGGGAATTGGGCTATCACAGTAATCAGCAGGTTGCCAGTTTGATTCCTGGCCGTGCAAAATGACGTTGTGTCCTTGGGCGAGGCACTTCACCCTACTTGCCTCAGGGGAATGTCCCTGTACTTACTGTAAGTCGCTCTGGATAAGAGCGTCTGCTAAATGACTCAAATGTAAATGTAAAATGACAAAATGTTTCCTCAAGGATCACAATGACTCTTGCTTAGACTGTTGCTCTTGTTGGTTAGTGGTAGCTGATTTAAACTGTTGTATTATATTTAATCCTATTTTTATTGCTTTCCTACAGGTACACTTGAACTTAGAGATTCATGTTGTGTAATTGTAATTTGCTTAACTACATGCTCTTATGGTTTCTTCCCTTTAGCACTTATTTTTGGTTGTTCACAATGTGTACTTCTGTTTTTGGCTACCTGCAATGCTTTGGGGCTATCTTGTTGTTATTATCAGTGACCTATGCACTTTGTAAAGCTCTCTCTTGGAAGTCGCTTTGGATAAAAGCGTCTGCTAAATGAATAAATGTAAATGTAAATGTAAATATAAATGATCACTTACCACTACATGCAATTATTGATAATAAATACAAAAACTATGGACCAAAATGGCAACGCTTTCCAAAGACCAGAAGGGGGTAGAAAAAGTAATCATCAATAATTGTGTATAATTTATTAAATATGTGTGGTTTTCTCTTTTAACCTGCCTCTGGTGAATCTGAATATTGATGAAATGCTGATTAAATAGATAGTTCATTTAACTGCCATTGTTTCTCCAAGGTTGATGATATAAATAGTGTTAGTATTGTAGTACATGTAAACAAAAATAATGTATAATGAGCTTTCAAGTTTCCAGATTCTATTATGTCATAAATGTAAGTGACTACTAAGTGCCCTGTGGTGAAATATCTTGTCTCAAGGGTTTGGGAAAAACATAAAATCAGACATTATCAGATTATTGCTGCAAAGCCGTCCTGAAAGCCCATTTACCAAAGCTTTTTTGTCATCTGAAGATCACAGTGAAATCTAAAGCTTATTCCAATTGTTATGGATAAATGAGGGATGATCCCCCCCCCCCCCCCTGGCATTTTACTCATTTAGGCTATTACAGACGAATTATAGGCTTTGTCAGTTATGTCTCTCAAGTAAGCATGTTTACCTCACAGTCAAATTACACATAGAGGTCCATTACAGTGCATTACCCCTTCATCTAAGAATATGAACTCACAGAGGTCTGAACAGAATAATAACACAAACTATGATAAAGCATTCATACAGGGACAGTCCCAGAATCAGAATTAGATTCAGAAGCAAAATCAAGACCTCACCGTGAAAATGCAGAGATATAGATCGAGATAGAAGAGAGCTTACATACAGAAATACGTGTGTTTACAAAGCGATCCTGCAAAACAAAAGCATGTTCTATCTACCCCATACATAAACACAGAGTTCATCAATGTGTTCATACTCCGTAAATGGGATGGCTGGTAGAAACAGTGCCAGTCAAATATCATTCCCCACAGCTTTGGGAAGTTTTCAGTAACCTCTTTATAGCATGGCTCTCTCTATGTGTCATCCCTATGATGCTGTGGAGAAGATGGATTATGGCAAAGCAAAACCAAAGAGATTCCCAAATGTGTTGAACACAGTAACCATGTGTCTATCGCATGGAGGCATCATCTTGCTGCAGATGTGAGTGTTGCAGTTCCTATTTATAAAAAGAGGGAGAGGAAGAGAGACAGAGAGAGAGAGACAGAGAGAGAGAGAGAGAGAGAGAGAGAGAGAGAGAGAGAGAGAGAGAGAGAGAGAGAGAGAGAGAGAGAGAGAGAGAGAGAGAGAGAGAGAGAGAGAGGAAGAGAGGAAGAGAGGGGAGAGAGGGGAGAGAGAGACAGAGAAAGAGAGGGGAGAGAGAGAGAAAGAGAGAGAGAGAGAGAGAGAGAGAGAGAGAGAGAGAGAGAGAGAGAGAGAGAGAGAGAGAGAGAGAGAGAGAGAGAGAGAGAGAGAGGGGAAGAGAGGGAGAGAGGGGAGAGAGGGGGAGAGAGGGGAGAGAGGGACACAGAAAGAGAGGGGGAGAGAGAGAGAGAGAGAGAGAGAGAGAGAGAGAGAGAGGGAGAGGGAGAGAGACAGGTTCATGTAGGACCTATCATCAAAGTGCATGTCCATCACCTCACTCTCATACATTAGCATTCAAGCATGGCAAACCTAGCGGGTGTAAAGTGGTGCAGAGAGAGTGTGGTTCTGAGTGATGATGTGGAAAAGTGCTGTTCATAAGCTGCCCTGCATGTCTACGAGTTGCAGGGTCCATCCCCATGCATACTGTTTGCCCTGGGACCAATACGGTGAGTTCACTGACAGGAAAGACGTACCCCAGACGTCAGACGTACCCCAGCCCACAGTGGCACATACACCAATTCTGAATCCTGCAGCGTAATCCTTTAAAACGGAGTATTAAAACAATTGAGAGAAGGATATACAGAGAGAGAGAGAGAGAGAGAGAGAGAGAGAGAGAGAGAGAGAGAGAGAGAGAGAGAAAGAGAGTGTGTGTTAGAGAAAACCAGAAGGGATGGTTGTGGGGTTGTGTAATAAATTAAATCTCCCTCAGATGTAATTATTTTTTCTTCTTTTTTTCATTCGTTTTTTTTTACTTTGCCTTTCCTCATCTCTAAACACAGCAGCCCAATTGAAAGGATGAGGTTTTATTTTACATCAATTTTCAAATATCTGGTGCTCCCACTGTTACATAGAAGGGGGTCTCCTAACAGTGTCTTGATTTCTCTAGCGCTTTGAGCAATGCTTGGAGGCGAGCTGGATGCTTCTCATACTGCACCCTTGTGTTTGACCACTCAACATTCTCTCCCTGGTGGGTTCCACTTGACGGTCTAATTGAATTATGTTTTCTATCCCTTGTCGGTTTCACAGAGCATCGAGCAAGACTGCACTCACGTTGTGTCTCTCTTGGGGTCTCTCTCTCTCACCCTCGCCGCCCCCACACCTTGTGCATGAACAGTAACTGGACGTGGGCTGCTCAGCAAGCATCTGCATCTGCACTGCAAAACGGAGCAAAGGTCGTAACCCAGGCATGAAGAGTAAGCTGTCCATGGAGAAGAACGAAGAAGCAGGAAAACTCATTACAATGTTCAGTTCAATCTGCTTCTTTCATCTCATATTGTTTTTTATTTATGACTTGACCTTTTCATACCGAACAGTGTAGAAATGAAAGAAGCATCACCTTGAAGTTATTGTGGCAATATCTCTGGTTCAACTCTGATAGGAAGTGGGGGAAATTGTGTTTTCAACAGGATGAGGAGGGGGTAATCTTGTCGTGTGACACAAGGGCCACACAACAAGGTAAAAACCGCTGCTCTTGGTTACCTACAGATTGGTAAATAAACTACAGTCAATCTAGACCAACACAGACTTACAATTATTTTTGACATGGTTGTTTATCATGTATTTAGATGTGTGCAGGTTGTGTCTGTTGGAAACACTCCAGTCTGTAGAATAACGAATGAGCTCCCAGTTGATATCTCTCTTGCCAGGGATGTGATACTGTAGTCGCACGTTGTGGGTGAGAAAGCGAAGTCACCCTGGGGTTCTGTCACCTCAACATGTCGCTCTGCTCGTGCTGTATGAAGCTGTAAGAAAGCTAACGTCAAAGGAGCCCTGGTGGCTTACTGGGTTAGGGTATTAACACAGGGCCTTGGGTTTAATTCCAGCCCAAGCTATTTCCTCCATGTCTTCCCTTCTCTCTTTCCAACTGTGTCCATTGATTAAACAAAAAAAAAACCCTGACACTACGAGTAAGTATTTGGGGATTAACTGAGAAATCCTTCCTCCCCCCCCCCCCCCACACAACGAAAAGTTTACTGCACCCACCGAATGGTCAGACAGAGAGGGGGGAGACGAGAGAAAGTGCAAGTCTGTGAAGTTCACTCTAAGGGACGGCAGAAAACAACGAGCCCAGGCATATGCCTTCGTCATGTGGCCTACATGAGAAAACACGTGGCGTGCATGACAAATCAGTCTTCTTCTCAACAAGCAAGGGCACTGTTTTAAAAATGCAGAAGCCATTTCCTCTCCCCACTCCACAAACGTGCACAGCCTTAAGCAAGATAACAGAGTGTATACCTGCTTAATTCATACATTCATTTACTTACTTTGAGATCATAGAAACGGCGTAATTGGAAAAATAATGCTTGCTACTGCTGTTCCCGCAAACATCCCTGACAAAGCCCGTGGTATTCATTTACATTGAAACCAAATGACCTGCAATTTGTGGCCCGCAAAGGTGCAGTTGTAAAAGCTTGGTGTGAACAAGGGCATTCGGCAGTGCTGTACCTACGCACCCAGCGTGACAGTTAGAACAGTTAGATCTCCACAAAGCTGCTTTATCAAGAGTAACCAGGCTTGGATTCAACGTGATGATTTATTTAGACCACCACAGACAAGTCAAAGGTACTGACACGATGGAAACCCACATCTTTCTAAGAGACAAAGACATGGTTTACAGGAGGTGAACCTGAGGAAAGGGCCCTGAGCAGACGCAGTCAGAGTGATTCAACCTCATTAGTCCCTGAAGACCAGATCAGAAGACGTATGCTAATAGGTTCCATCATGTGTGACGTTTGTGATGTTTATCACCACGGGAACGACATGCATGTCTGCGTTCTTTCAGAAGGACAACGGGCCAATCACAAAGAAGAGTGCTCTGTGTTCTTCAAGGGCGCAGTCGAAAACATTTTTGCAATGGACAGGGCCATGGTTACTCATTCAGCTTCCACGCTCACGTCCTGTGTGTGAGTATTATGTACGTGTGAGCAGCAAGATAAACGATCTCCCTTCAAGGACCTTAAGCACTGTGATGCAGCGGGACTGAGGTGTATAGACGCAGCTTTCAGCATGCATAAATATGACAGTACGGTACACAGTACACCTTAACAGCCTACACACCGTCTTCATTTTACCTTTCATTTTCGCCCGAGACACCATGTATCAAATGAGCAAGCATTGAGGGAGTGTTTAACGTGAACACTCCACTGTCAAAAAAAGGCATTTGAATGAAACAGAATCCATTGTTCACAACAATTGTCTAATTAGCTTTCTGTAGAGGTCCCTTAGCAACAGTTGAGCTTTTGTCGGTGAATGAGTAATCATAATGGCCAAAGCAGACACCCTGTGGACACTGTGTCGTGCACATATGCTGCTTTGCTCCCTCCCTCACCATGCACACCCGCACTCATGTGCAGTTCAGACACGCTTGTTATGTACTCACACATTTAAATGATCTGTCGTGCAGGTTTTGCCACCAAAGTCCATCAAAACACCCTAAGATTGATAATAGATGTTGTGGTTTTGTGATGTAACGGGCATGAGAGCTGAGATTGCCTGTTAGAACCCATCTGAATGTTACATTTACATTTAGCAGACGCTCTTATCCAGCGCGACTTACAGTAGGTACAGGGAGATTCCCCCCCGAGGCAAGTAGGGCAAAGTGCCTTACCCAAAGACACCACATAATTTTGCACGGCTGGGAAGAACCGGCAACCTTCTGATTAATAGCCTGACTCCCTAACCGCTCAGCCGTCTGACCCCAGGTTAACACGCACGTCATTCTCCTGCCTAAATGACGTCTTCAGTGAGCACAGGAGAAGGTCGTAACCTTTCAGCCGAGATTCCTCTCTCCAACGACCTCCTTGTTTCAAACACTTTTCTGACGATCCCCTTCATTACGCATTTTCTGACAGGGCAGAGGTGACTCTCATTACGTTCAGTGTGATATTTGTTCCGCCACAAGAATCTGTTCAGGTTTTTCTGTGCACCAGTTTGTTAACTGTCCAGGGACTGAACAGGGACTGATCAGCAAAGACTGGCCGGTATGATTTCTAGGATTCCTCCTTTTCCTGGAGAGCAGTAGAAAGCACAATGGCATTTCGATCTGAGGGAAAAAACTCCCTGCTTTGAGCAGTGTGGAGGAAATTAGGATTTTCCTGTGTACTGACATTATTTACTTATCCCTAATTCACTTTCACTAATCAATAGATATAGTCATTGGATACTAGTTAGAATGTTCTCATGTGAGTTTGCTATTTTTAAGAGTAGATTGTGTTTGTCAGGTTGAATGTATGTCGGGGTCAGGAGAATAACAAGGTAGGGGTTATGGGGATCACCCTGGTTGAGAGGAGATCAAATCAAATGTAACATGTAACCCTTTCAACAAGCGATGTCACAAGGCTTCAAAGTGACCAACAGATCAGAACTAATAACCAACCTGAACTCCACTAAAAGAAAAATGAAAAAATCCTTGTGAGGACTAATTTAGTGAGAGATTTCCTTCTCTGGAATGGTAATGATAAAAGATGCAGACCAAAAGGTGATGATACCTTTTGCAGTAGCTTAAAATGTACTTACCTTCCAAGGTTCAATAGGCTCGGGTATGTAAACTGTGTAAAGATGTCTTAGGCTTGTCAGACATTTAGATTTATGGCCGAGGTTCTTTGATTTTTATACCCTGTAGCTGAGATTCCGAAAAAGTTACGTTATTGAGATTCATGGAGTTGGAAATAATTGAGGTTCATTAAGTCAGATATAGAACTGAGGTTCACAGAGTTTGGTATAAATGAGGTTCAGGAGGACACATAACTATCTGCTGTTAACTGTGTGTCGTGTCACACGACGCATGATTAGCCACCTGCTAATTACAACATACGCCTGACACCACTCAACTGAGGACCATATAAATACCCCTGTGATCTACCTATCAGTCTTGTCTTTCGATTCTCGCTATCCAAACCCCCCCCACCCCCACCCCCACCCCCGACCCCCGCCCTCCTTGCCTACAGAGCTTTACGTTCCGTCGTCCAGGAACCTCAAAAGCATTTTTCGGAGGTTTGAGAAAACCGACTGAGGCCCCAGGACTCATCCCTCGTACCTGGACTCTCCTACCTGGATACATGCTCATGACTATATTCATTAAGTCATTAATATTATTCCTTTCAGTAAAACTAACTTAACATGTGCAGTTGTGTGGGCAATCTCTAACCCTGTTGAATAAAAAATGAAAGAATCTTCCCAGGCAGCACTAAGAAGTTACTGGGTCATCTTTATAGGATGATCAAACACTAACCAGGTTGAATAGGTACTCCAACGTGTTCAGTGAAGTGGACACTGATTCACTCAGTGTTGGGGGGGCATATTTTCAATGCAGTGTACTAATGGTACTGGGTATGGGTCACATGTGGGTAAGAAACTGATGTTGGATCTCTGAAAAGATGGCTTTGAGATGGATGGAAATACATGTATTCATTGAGCAGACGCTTTCATTCAAAGCGACCTCCAAGAGAGAGCTTTACAAAAGTGCATAGGTCACTGATCATAAACGAGATAGCCCCAACATTGCGGGTAGCCAAAACATGAAGCATACCTTGTGAAAAGCAAATGAGTGCTAATGGGAAGAACATAAGATCATGTAGATAAACAAATTATTATTAAACAACATGTACCTCAAAAGTGAAAGAGTGTACCTGTAAGAAAAGAGGGATAAGATAAGTGTTTTTTTTAGCTACTTGGGGAAATTGCAGTGCATTGTACTGTTGAGAAAGGACATGATAAAATGACACAAATATTATTGTTTTTCACTACTACTCTGCGTTACTTTTCAACCTTTGCAATGCGAAAAATAAATGCACTAAGAACAGACGGGACATCCCAATTACTTCTAACATATTACGTAGAATGCAGGTAGGACTGCTTTGAGCTTGGAAAACAAAAACAACTCTTGTAGAAGTTTCCACAACGTCAACGAGGGGAGCGTTAAATTATCATCAAATGGACTTCATAATTCCTACTTGAACACATCAAGCATGTGCAGTGCCTTCTGCATTGCATGTCATCAATCGTCACCGGATGATGAGGTGTCCTCATTACTGGAGAGATGCTCACTCTGACATTTACAGCAACATGAAATATGCAGGAATGCAGATCAATTCCATCCCCTATTGCCAGCTGGGAAAAGCCTTTTTTTCGTTCGGACTTCAGTCACTTTTAATTAGGCCGACAATAATCTCTTTCATGTTCTCTTGCGGCAAAGAACGTCAACACAAGGAACCAACGTCAGCGTGCTGTGATTCTGTCAATCCGTCGGGTGGATACAATTTTTTTTTAACCCAAATTGTCTTCCATTCAAGTGCAATAACATGTTGAGAGGGTTAAATGTAGATTCACAACTTTGCAGCTAGACTGACCTCTCAACGTCCATGCAGATAAGCATGCCTATGGAAAGAGTGTAGGATTTCTACCCCCATGGGTTCGTTATTTCTCCACCCTGCTGTGAGTTTCAGGTAATTGGGATTTTGTTTCCAAGGAACTGCACTTTCTAGATTAAGTGGATAAGAAGGAAGGCTGCTCACGCAATTAAACTCTGTGTGTTCCTGGCCTTGACACAGACGGGTTCGAGTAGGATCTGGGGATGAGAGCCATGCTTGTCTTTACTCCTACTGGATAGGCTCACAACTGCAGTATCTCTTAAACAAAGGGGATTGTGTAGCTTGTAATTATTGGCACCGTTGGCATTGTTTGGGGTGGTGTCTTGAAAAACAGAAAGAGATAGACTTTGTTTGAGATATCTAAATGTATGTATGATGCTTCATAGCTTTGGTTCTCGGAACACAAGATAAACACTCAATAATGTACGAGGTAGAAAGTGCATGAGGTCTGGCAAATGATTTTCTTGGAAGTGTTCATTCTAGGGCCAGAGGGCAAATCTTTGGGACTGTCTTTGCTCTCAATGCTTTCCTTGCGATCATCTCCAAGTGACTGCTAGTAAAAATCAACGCGGTTGTTGATGGTTGAGATGTACACTCTTATGCAACAGTTGCATCTACGCTCGTTAAGTCTTGCCCAGCCAGAAGCATGTGCTTGTTATCAAGGGATAAGTGCGTACGTACACAGGATGATAACATCTACCAGCTACAGCTCATTATGTAAACATTTGAGGACTTAACGTTAACAGTTGACATCAGGTTAGACCGTCGCTCCGACCCACTTTATCTACACACGGCAGCCACATATCATTCTCCCGTTTTTGAGGGGAGAAACTGAGAGCAGGAGACAAGAGAGGCCTCAGAGCAAGTCGTGATTATGAAGAGAGACACACCGGGGCTGAGAGCCAAACGGAGACACAGAGATGAAAAGGAAAGGAAAACTCTGTATTCCTAAACAGCACTTCAGTCTTATCCCAGAGTCACCCCAGTTTCTCCAGCCCACAGCTAGGGTCCGGAGCAGTGTTTTGAGCACCGACACAAGGGCACTGCAACAGACAACACACTTCGAGATGCTCCAAATATTTGTTGAATGGGCTCCTAAATGAATAGACCAGAAAATATGAGATATTTCAGAGGAAACCTGACCCGGGGGAAGAAATACTAGAGGACCAGTCACAGTGGGATTACGGAGTAATAAATGTTCACCCTCTGACACAAAGCGAAGAGCACAATTTATTGCATTGGAGTGTGAAAGGCAGCCTCAGTGTGACATCGCTATCCCTCACTTGTTCTCCCTCCTATCTCTCCCCATTTCCTCTCTGCCTCTCCGCCGCCTCAATATCATGCAGTCCAGTCTCTCTCCATCCCTCACTATCACACTGAAATCAATTATCAGACAGCAAACGCGAGAGAAACAACACGGAAAAGCCAACCGAAGACAGTCGTGCACCTTCCTTAAGTAAAACCGACCCGTTAATACTTAAATTCATTTTCAGATTTGACACAACACCAAACCTGTCTCCGTGGACACGGTAATAGAGCAAATGGTTTATCTGTGGTTGTTGTGAAAGTGTTTTATCTTCAACCCATTGAATAGATCCATCGGTAGCATTGTCACACAACCCTAACTCTCCAGGTTGCTCCAACGTTATTGGTTCATTAGTTCCTTCATTTAGAGTTGTGATGGGGGCCGCTTCCCTGATGCCTGGATCTCTCTCATCCCCACACCCCTCCATGCTCTCCGCGTGTTCTCCGTCTCGCTTCCTCCCGCCTTCCTCCCTCTCCACTGAGGGCTAATCTGATTGAATTGTACACAGGGCATGTGTCTTCCCTGGGCTACTTCAGAGTTCAGTTTAGCTAACGTTTCAAGAGGAAATGTGAAAATGCTGTTAAGCTTGCGGCAGCATCTACTTATATGTCAATGGTCATACAATCGTATGAATGAAAGTGTATCAAATGAATCCCATATCACGACATAGCATATTCCTCAGGTCTAGAACGTTTGGAAATGTAGTCAATTTGGTGGGTTTTCATGCGTGTTTGTTGCATTTATGCAAAGAAACAAACGAAGAACAAAATTGAAAACATAACGGATCTGTATCTTGTCCTCTCCTCTTCCATCTCTTTCTCCTGTACTCTGGTCTTCAGCAGCAACATCATTGCCCTATGTGTTCTCTCAGACCCATGTATGTGCCCTTTGTCCCCATTGTCCAAGGCTTCTTCAATGGAAGAAGCAACACAACAGTTCATATGCGACCATGAGTAGATATGAATCCATTCACCTTCCAAAACAATTTCTGAACTCTCTTAGGTAGAAACTTAGCCTGGCTGCCAGCCCAACTTCTCCCCGCCCCCAAAAAAATTTGGTCGGGAAGTTGGGTCTGGAGGGTCTCGTATTGGGGACCAACTACAGAAAAACAGAATCTGGGCGAACCAATGAAATTGCCAGTGCGGGCTTTATACGGTGATGGACAGATGATCAACAGTAACGTAATCACATACGTCACAAAAGAGCGCTTAAGTTGAATTCGTTTTGAACAAACATGGCTACTGCTGGAGATCTGGGATGTTATGATTCTGCCATCGAGTCTGTTTTAGAAGACATCGACAGCGCATTAATTTTGAAAGAGGAACAGAGAGACGCAATCAAGGCATTTGTCGATGGAAAATATGTTTTTGCCGTCCTTCCTACGGGATCCGGTAAAAGTTTAATTTATCAGCTGGCCCCGATGATCGCGAAGAAGATGGGACACAATGAAAACCCAGTGGCCATTGTGGTTTCTCCTTTTCTTTTGTGGAGTTGTAATCCTAAATGGAGAAATTGTTCGTATATGCATTGCCCTTTATTGTTTCGCTCAAAAAGGTTGACCGTGTGAACAAGTAGGCTACTCCCCCTACCCTTAAATTAATTTTACAACACCGGCAAAAATCGTTTGTATTCATTCTTCAAGCATACTTCAAGTCTGCTTGTAGTTTAGTTCTGTTGACAACAACTATGCGGTGCTTAACATACGTCACATACTCTGTTGCTCTGATTGGTTGTAGATCTATCCAATTGAGCGAAGAGGCATTTGTTTTCCAGGCTCGTTTGAAACACGCCCTGTAGTCAAAGCCCAACGGAGAGTTCTCAGACTCATATTCTGACTAGAATTATAAGTATGACAAAGTCAGGCTAGTAGAAACTGTGTTTCTTCTTGAAAGGCAGAAAAGGATCATTTTGGCACAGTAGCTATATAGTACTGTGTGCATTGTTAAAGATGGTAAATAGAAGCAAGCAATTTACTAAATGCATTAAAAGAGAAAAGAGTGCCTTTGGAATTGGAAACATGACACTTGCGTCATCAAAACATAGCACCAAGCAACGACAATGACATCAGACCGGCCCCTGCTGCCCACCAACACAACAAACGCAAGCAAGTGTTGAATAAATCAAATGGGAAATGACAGTTAGAAAAAGGTGTTATTAGTATGGAAATGTTGTACACTGGATGATACATTCATGACAGTCCTGAGTCTTCAACGGGGGTCATCAAAGCACGTTTGATGAATGTGTTCCCACCTCTCCAACATCTGTCACTGCTGGTTTAATACAACACTCTTGATGCACATACCTCTTGGACACTGTAACCCAGCCATGGACAGAGTCAACAGCAGATCCCTTCAGAAAGATCCAGAACAAGATGATAGAATACATCAACGTATAATACTTGAATAATAATAATAATAATACGTAATAATACGTAAAATACTGAGGGTTGTACCGTACTAGTCGACAAGTCTTCTCATTAGAGGACGCATCCACTAATGATTCCAACAACAGATAAATACATTTAAAATACTAAATAAACCGGTGACTATTAACAAATGAACACTCAAGTCATTGATGTTCCTGTTTATTTGTGACCCCAGTCATACAACACTCACTTCCACTATTCGTAAACACTACAAATAAACTACAAAGACAACCAATAGTGGAATAGTGTAGATAACATACAAGTCTGCTTCCCCCATCAGTGTTTTGGGTAGCCTAAACCTGACATACTGTCTCCAAGGGAGACCACATGTCATAGAGGGAACAGATGTGCACCTGCATCTACTGGAAGTTCTAAAGGAGGGTAATTACAGTTGGAACTGGAATACCACATTCAAAGTGTGTGTGTGTGTGTGTTTGTAAAGAAAGAAGTGTTGGATTGCTGGAAATAAGTGTCCAGGATTTCATTTCAACTTTTCAGTGTAGACCGACTACATTTCCATTTCAGACATAGGATGAGCAGTTTCAGGCTAGATTTGGGATTATCAAATGACATTTCTGTTTCAGATATGAATTTGATTGCACCACAGTTCAGAAAACCCTGACGGATGATGGGCCCTCATCATAAGAGGAGTCATGAAATGAGTACTGAGAATAAGTGTAAGATGATGAGAAGTCAAACTTTTGAAATATGCTGTGCTGTGCACTATTTCATACCGTAAAAGGGTGAAACTTAGATGAAAGCAAATAAAGGGCCTTCCAATTAATACAATTGTGAAATCAAGCCAAGCAGTGAATGCTGAAGACATACTGTATATTGTACCTCCTGATTACTGTTCACAATTACAAAAGAAAAAAAGATGTAATTGATGTTCACTGATCTTGTGGCTATACCCCTCTCGAGCTTCGAGATGAGCCTCATTTTCTCTGTAGGGTTGACTGCATTTTAATGAACAACACAGAGCGACGCGTTCTGTACACCTTCAGAGCATCAATCTTGCCCTAGTTTAGTCAGAAACAACAGCTGTACAATTAGCATGGTCTTATTCCTATAATCCTCTGATCTAGGAAGCAGAAGGGGCTGTGACCGTATGCTAAACTTATCGTAGATGGCACCAAGGAGGAGCAGCCATTTCTGTGTTGTTGAAGTAGGCCTAGTGTTCAACTGTAGACGAGCCTTTGTAGGCCTGCACGTAGGGCATTCAGTCCTAGCTTCAACAGATAACAAAAGACTTGGCTTATTTCACATGGTGTTTTTGTGCAATTGTATAGAACGTTAATGGCATCTAGCCTTTGTCTAGATGGCAGATGTTAAGGAATAGTACCACACAGCAGATATGATGCTGTTCTCAGCCGTCCTGGAGCACTGGGGGAATATTTGTACAGTAGATTCTGAACAGCCTGAGTATCTGTGTGATGACAGGATGGCGTTCTGCAAATACTTTTGCGAGACACCATGTAATCCAAGCGTAAGCCAGAGATGAACTCCTATGCGACTGTAACACTCATCAAACGCAATAGTCCTTCTGGGATTGGAGTGCTGTTAAATGTAATAATACCTTTCCCGTTTGTTGACGTCTGAGACAAAAACTGCAAATTCAATCATGTGGAAACACCAGACGGTGCCTTGATGGATCAGTAAATTCAAAGAAAGGAGATTTCACACATTCAGATCTGGAAAATGTTCAGGGACCACTGCACCTTTCTCTTTCCTTTCCAAATCATTAGATAGGGAAAGTTTTGAGTGAGGAACAGAAAGGTTGAACTTGCAGTGGCCTCTTAAATGGAAGCCTTCTGTTGTGGTCTCTCCATTTCTTTCCGAGATATGACTCTATCTGGCCACCATGGATGCCCATTAACACAGAACGGTTCACTTGCACCACCTATTGGCGAAAGGACAGAGGAGTGGGCTAAAGGATGAGTCTTGCGGATGCTGACGAATACTTTCAAGTGAAGAGGATCGTAAGAGCTACAGAAACTGCCTACAATTAGGTCCATCAGTTTAGGTCTGACTATCCACCTTCATTTTGGCCAAATTAAAGTGAACTAAAAATGATAATAAGGCATTGTATTTACATCCCGCTTTCCACAGCCCAAAGCGCCACAGTCAAAGGTCATAGAGCAAAAAGCACAGGGAACACTATAAAAGTAGGTCATGAGATGCAATTGAACAAAATTAAAGTGAGGGGCGAAAATCCGGTTGCACATGCTCAGATCATGATAGATCAGGTAAACCTGGATAAACATGTTTTAACACGTTTTTCAGAAGTGTCAAAGGTAGGGAGAATTTCTCTGCACCTCTGGCAAGGCCTTCACAGTCAGTTGGCCTCTACATCCGAAGGCTCCATCTTCCTTGTCTTTAGCTTCCACCAGAGCTGTTGGAGACACTGGCAGATCAAAGGGGCAGACAGGTATTGTAGTCAAAACACCTGATAAAATCCCGCCAGAAGCTGTACTGTGAACTGCTTTATGCATTAGAATTTGACGATGGTAATGAATGCGTAAAGAAACAGGGAGCCTGGTTTGTGTTTTGATTTTTTTGGTAGCCTTTTTTCACCTTAATTCTTTTGTTATTGACTGGATAGTTGGAGAGACACGTGAAAGCAGAGGGGGAGCTACCGGGAGATGCTAGGGCATCTTAAGCCAACATCTTTGATCAAGGTGTGATGTGTTGCCAAGGTGACATACGTGTGAGAATGCAAGTTGCACCATTTTGAACATGCTGGACCTATATGAAGTAGACTGCCATGTAGATTAGACCCTTCTCTGCCAAACTGGGTTTGAAGTAAGCGTCGTTTGTCAGGGATGACGGTCAATGATAAACTCAAAATGGCTGCCTTGCTCGAAAAATGAACCACGCTTTCAGACTTGCGATGAGCCAACTTTCAGTGACCAAACACACATTCCTCTCAGTTCTCACCCCCTTATGTGGCGTTCACCCAGACTCTCCTGCAGGAACATGGCAGGAGCAAGCAATAGCCCAAGATCTATTTCTTGGTAACAAATTGTGAGATGTTCACAGCAACAGTAAAGGTTCATATAAATGTACTTTATTCGAATTTCACGTTTCACAAGATAAATACATATTAAAGATTCTCTGTATAACCACATGGGCAATGTTCTATTCTGCATTGTTAAGCGTCCTGCCATGACGCTGCACCAGGTACATACAAGAAGCTGTTTGACTGCATCCCTAACTATTTGACACTGCGTTTTGTTACAAATATTCAGATCTTTCACACAGTGTCTGCATTGTTTACTTAACTCTGAAACATCGAAATATCCCTGCCCCCAGGTTACAGAATGTGTTGCCGCTGGCTAGATACTCTGCCGTCTGTCTCTCTCATGACACTGAATTAGTTTTGCAGAAACTTGCTCAAATATTCTGCTAATATTCTGCCGGTGCCTTTCGAAGATACAGTAGATAGGGAAGAAACATGTCTTGGTTTGACACTATATAAACAAGAAAATGACAACATTTATATAAGTCACTCGCAAGACTCTTTTGATGGTGCAGAGCCATAAGAATTCACTTTTCACTTTGCAAAATGCAGGCCCCTGGTGTGGTTCGTTCTAGTTCCTGCATACGAACAGGGACTTGCCAAGACAAAAATACAATTGGTTAAAGTGACACACACAAATCCGAAAAGCATAACGCAAGGGTTATTATTAGTACTGATAAAGAGGTGAACTTTTAGGACAATATTCAGGTTTTTTTTTTCTCAATTTTTTAGATTTAAAACAATCCATCGGTATTCATTGTACATGTCATTTCAAAGGCCTAGTCATGTGCTCTCATTCTTCACACACAAACACATGAACAATGTCATCCATAGACATATACTGTATATGTCTATGATGTCATCCATAGACATGTATATATGTCTATGATGTCATCAGCCAGCGCCACTCTCTGAGGGCGAAGTCCGTCTCAGAAGCCATACATCATCATGCTCCAAGACATATGAGGGCAATTCAGACACAGGTAAACCTTCTTATACAAAAACGACTAATAACAAGAATAATATGATCTAGTGAAGCAGTAGATACAATAGATATGCAGTGTTTGCATTAGAAGCCTGGTAAAAATTAACTTGCCTCGTATGCAAAAAGAGATGCTTTTTAAGGCTGCACAAACTCAAGGAAAAGCATGGTAACTTCAGTGTAAAGCCCTCTTCATAGCCTGACCCATTCTTTAGAATAAATTAACCTTTTACAAAGCGGTAAATACATAATTAGTGAACTCAATAACAGGCCACAATGAGAAAACACAGAGAACCAAATAGGCCCTAAAGTAGAAAAAGGCTCATTCAGGCTCGACCTTGGTCTTTAGTGGTATTGTCCTCAAGGTTTTCCTCGCTGTCCTCGTCACTGTGGAGCCTCTTGGCTGGGGCTTGTTTGCTCTTCTCCATTTTCAGCCCCCTCTTCTTGTGCATTGGTGTCTTTCTCTCTACAAAATGGAGTACTGGAGATGAGCAAAGTGACTTGAATTCCAAATCACGTTATAACCCTGAAAGCAATCTTGCCCACGCCAAACACCTGTGTTGCGCTGTGGTCATTCTCAAGAAGTCTCACCAAAATGGCAAAGGTGTGCCATTGATATCTTTGCTACTTGTGAAACGGTTTTCTTTTTTGCAAATAGAGATGATCTGTCTCTCACCTGCTGATGAAACAAATTGATCTGCATCTCCACCACCATTATCCACACGGATGGCCGTGCCTTCAACCGCCCCCTCCTCGTTAGTGACTATTCTTTGTCTTGCACTTTCGAAAACGGACTTGAGAACAATGGAATCCTCAAATATCTGTAAGTATGTGACACAAAAAGACACAGCTAAATCAGGCAAATCAACTCATCCCATTCAAGAGCAGACCTTCCCTTATCACGTTAAAGTTTCTACAGTTTCAACTGCATACAGACAGCTAGGGAACATGACCGAAATTGGGAATAAAGACATGATATCATACTTGACTATTAAAAATGGCTTTCAAATGACATGAAACACACTCGGAATAGTGGAATTAGAAGAACAATGGTTCTTGATTTAAGGGCTGTATAGAGTCATGCAGACTGTATTATCTACCTGAGAACCCTCCAGGTTGAAGGTCTGGGCATTCTGACACAGCAGGACAACGTCTCTCTCCAGGTCGCCCACGCTCCTGTACTTGTGGTTACGCACTCGTTCCTGACAACTCAGAACAGCGTCAATCACTAGCTATTTTTCTGGGCTGAGTTCATGATGATGGAAATGCTATATTATATATAGATATTTGACGGTGATTGACAGCATGGGGTTGGGTTGATGAAGTTGGCACATCAAATACCAGCCTGACCATCTGTGTCTATCAATTGGTAGAGGACTGAGGCCAGGACCATCCTGCTTGGCAGTTGGTACTTGGTATCTAAATAATTGCTGGCAGAGAATGCCTTGGCTGCCTCACAAACACACTTAGTAACTTTACCAGTGGTGGAGTAAGCCACTCGTTCCGGAACAAACCTGGACTAAATCGTCTAAAATCACAATAGCTGCTAAATGTTCCCTTCCCTTGCGTCATCATCGACATAATGGTGGCACATCATCATGTGCCACCATTATGGAGTCTCTGAGATTTCACCGAAATGGGAGTTAAGCACATTCCCCAGCGATAGGCAAGGTTTGCCAGGTTTGTTGAGACCACCTACCCTGATCCTTCTGAAGTCCACAGGCTTTCGGATGAGCTCGTAGTACTCGGGGACCTCCTTCTTAGACGGCAGCTGAACGAAGCCTTTACTGATCTGACGTCCCAACCTGGAAACGTTCAACACAGCAATCGGGACAGGAAGAAGCACGATCCACTTCGAGTTACAGGGTCTGTGCCGTGACAGACGTCTCTGTGTTCACAGCTCTTCATTAACAACCAATTAGAATGAGGGCCAACCCTGGGGGATGCGTTCTGCCCATCTCCTAACAGAGGCGCGTGCGACAGACTGACTCACAGACCGAGGTGACGGCGCAACAAGCAGCTAACCCAACCACAACAAAGCATTGGTACATCGAAGGAACAATCGGGAGTTTGGAGTCTCACCCGTCCTTGTAGTTGATGACCATGTCGACCAGCGTGTGGAGTTGTTTCGTCAGTTCGGGGGGGTTGGGGGGCAGCTTCTCTGCCGGGGGACGCCCACGCTTCCTTTTGACCTTCTCACCCGCCTCATGGCTAATATCCGCCGTCTTGTTTCCGTGGTGATGGCTTTTCCGTTTCTTGGCGCTGATGTCTTCCTCCATGTCATTCAAGGCCCCGTTCCGCTCAGCCTGTGGAGACAGGCTTAAAAGTAACCCACTGACTACTTTGATTAGCCGTGCCATTTCAAGCCGAGAGGTCAGGAACAGCATCTGTATTGACTGCAACAACAACAAAAACAACAACCACTCCTGTTTTTCTTCGCCGTACTCTTTACACGCAGTCTACAATTATGCTTGACGGTAATTTTGTCTCTGATTGTTACTGTGAAACAAGACAAATTGATGGAAGGCTCTTGTGGAAAATCCTCCACAAAAGCCCTTAAGAACTTTAAACACACGAGCGCAGTATGTCTATGTAAATAAATACATTACCTCCTCCATCTAAGGGGGCATTGGTGGGGGGGATGTACTACTTGGAAAACAGAAAACGTAGGGTTGTCTTCCTGCCACGCCAGAGTAGAAAAATATTGAATCTCCAAATCTGTGTTTTTCTGTTAACATGTCCAGAAAACAGTGTGTGTGTTTGTGTGCGATAGTGAGGAGGAGAGATCGGTTTCGACCATGGGCATGTATGTTATTTCCATTCGTGTCCTAGCAGCAAATGTCTGGTGCAACCACTGTATTTTACACAAAGACAATTAAAGTCTAGACTTATGCATGCAGCAGCAGAGGCTGGAGGGAGGAAATGGATTCATATTCAGCAGAGAGGAATGCAGCCTGGTCAATTTAAACTGAATATTGATGTCGAAATTGCACATGCATAAGCACACGAATGCACACACAGATCACGTTATGAACTGTATGAGAACGCAATTTCGTAATCTACGAAATACGCCGAGAAGGGTGGTTTGTAATGCGGTAGTTTATGTTCTTCTGATGTTTCACATATACTCTTGACTCGCACAATGAAAACGCAGAGGAACAGGGCCTCGTACCATTAACGTTTCTAAGAAAAGGATCACATTTCCATCATTAGTGTATGCACATGCACACTAAGAACCTGCTGAGCACCATCACAAACTGTAGACACAGAACAAGCAATAAAGGCACGAGTTACAGATTTGAGTCAGATCGGCGATGACAGCGAAACGACAACAAAAGAAATTCGGTGGAAGATTGTTGCCCAGAATTCCCTCAGAGAGAGGCAAGCTGTAACCACAATCACTACTGTCTCCCTAATGCGTTGCAACCGCTCCAGTGGAATACAGAGAGCTGGAGAGTAATCCTGAAAGACGGACAAAACCCCTAAAACGCTGCCTGTTTGAGCGCGAGTGTGTGTGTGTGTTCACGTGTACAGTATATGTGTGTGTGTGTGCCAGTGCCGTATGTGATGCTCCATGCCTGTACCATCTCCAAACAAGCCTGCCTCTTCCCTGACTTGTCTGGCAAGGATACCCCCTCATCCGTTACAACACACACCTACACACTCTCTCTCCCTCTCCCTCTCTCGCACACTCACGGGCGTGAACACACTTTCCACTCGCTCCATCTCTCACACACACACACACACACACACTCCCTCTCTCCCTCTGCAATGTAGCCTGGCTGGATCCTATGCTGTGGAATAAAGACAGGAAGGATGGAAGGAAGGAGGATATTTACCTGACTGCAATCTGCAGGCTGGAAGTCTGGATCGGCTGCAGCTGAGGGGGAGAGAATTAGCAAGCCAGCATAGCGGCGAGCTGCAAGTCTCTTCATCAGCTGATCACTCAAAAGCAGAGCCCAGAAGGGGGTAGAATAAAAGCGCTATGTTTTCATACACAAATCAATGGGCTGGGGGAAAATACTAATGTAATAGTCATCTCCGACTGCAGCTCTCTGCAGTATCTTTTCCACCAGTGGAAGGCCCCAAGCTTGTCTCCCTCTGCATGTTTTAATATCGACTGTCGCTACACAATTTTTTTTCTGCCCTCCCGTTCAAGTTATCGGGTCCAGCCTTTTTTCACAGAATGATTTTTGCATTGCGTTTCTGAGGCTGTGTATCAGAGTGGAGTCTGTTGGCGTATAGGGATCCATTCAGCGCGTGAAACTGCTCAGACGGCAGAATGGTTCAGTGAAAATGATTTCAGCTAATGATGTCATGCTCAAG
The DNA here is from genome assembly GCF_021917145.1 of Hypomesus transpacificus. Taxonomy (NCBI): domain Eukaryota; kingdom Metazoa; phylum Chordata; class Actinopteri; order Osmeriformes; family Osmeridae; genus Hypomesus; species Hypomesus transpacificus. The sequence continues at coordinate 253,039 of NW_025813796.1, forward strand.
GCTTTTTTGGGAATGACATCTTTTATGTTCAATTGATTATATACATCAGGACATGCCTGTTATATACATGGCTGTGTGTGTATGTGCCTGCTAAACATGCATCTGTTAGGAAATTATACCCCTGGGAAAGAATTCTCGCTAAACCCATTTGAAATGAAGGTCTCCATTCCTGTCCACCTACGCATCTATGTACAATGTCACAGTTGGGAATTAAATGTAGACATAAGACTCCAGGGAAAGCGGCAGGTGGTTGGCCAGTAGTCTGCAGCAGACTGGAGGCAGCCTGCAGCCCTGCAGCTCACCTGCTGATGTGGACCACAATGAGAACCTTGAGAGAACATCATACCCCGTGGATAGAACATAAGACAGATACAAACATGCCCCCTTCATCACCATCATAATCTTCAAAATCATCCCCTTCTTGTGAATAATATAGCTAGCATCACCGGGGGCATCGAACGCGACCCGTTCAATCAATTCTCTTGAAGCTATTGCTTTTACTGGAATCCCCTACATGGTCGTCTCTCCATGGCAACCGCTGATGAAACATGTGACCCTTGCCTGACTTGTTCTTATGATAAGAATATTGATTACGATCAAATCCACATAGCAAGGACATGGTTTTATCATCAAACCCATATTCCAGAATGAGTAACGTCTTCTGGGGAGGGCCCAGTGTGATGTAGATTTCATTTATTCCCATGTACTTCAAAATACAATTTCCACTGCCTCTTGTTACCATAGCAACGCCACATTTTGATGTTGGACCTCGTAGGCAGTTATGGCTCTGTATCCAATCATTGTGCTAGGGAGTGACACACACACACACACACACTTATACATATACAATGAACAACACATTCAAGACGGAGGTAGAGGAAAAAAGAACTATTACTGTTGACGCAGCCATCTACCATTTCTCAATTCTCACAAGGACTCCTTTGATTGTCTCAAATGTCTTTGCATCAACACAGAGAAAAAAAGAATGTTGACACAAAAAGACAAATGTCGTAAAAAGACTGCAAAGCAAGCCGGCCCCTTCAATGTATCACAGAAACTACAGACTGTGAACATATTCCGACTATGAATACATGTGTAGGCTATCCCCAAGCAGCCGTCTTGATAGCAAAGCTGAGATAATCAATTCTTGATGCAGCTCCTTTGTTTTCCTCACAAAGGACACGTCAGAGAACCCTGTCTCGACAAGTCCATTCCAGCACTGTTGAAGTCTGGCAGCCAATGATGACAAGCCTTCCCAAACTTAGCTCCCAGTAGGGTGCAGCGCACACTCTGGATGTGAAAAGGTTGGTCTCGTCTGACGAGATTCGGATCCATGATCATCCATCCAGCTATCGGACGCTCCAGGAGGGAGCGCAGCCGGATGGACGCCCCCACTGACGAGACTTCACGCCATGGATCTCGTCGTGAACAAGGCTTCTAGCAACCTTTATATATAAAAGACAGGGACATTAACATAAGTAGACACAAAACTCATTTGTGCTGGAAGCTCATGATGTCACCGTGCAAGTTTCCGAGCGTGTCTGAAGGAGAATCGTTTCTTTCCGAGAGAGCGAGGGGAGGCTAATGAGACGACACAGAGAGATGTGGACAGGGGGGGTGTTAGATGGGTGTTGGGGGGGGGGGGGGGGGGGGGGGGGGGGGGCGGTGGCAGAAATAGAAAAACCACAGACAGAAGGAGCTGATTGACAGCTGTGTCTAAATTAGCCCCTTCCCTAATGAGGGATAACTGACAATCACATTCCCACTTCCTGATCCTCCAGCAGGATTCCCTCCGTGCTAAACATGTCTCACTTCCTGTGCCGGTGGCAGGATTCCCTCCGTGCTAAACACGTCTCACTTCCTGTGCCGGTGGCAGCCTGGGTGGCAGGCTGGTGGGGCTTTAGGGATGCTCTCTGAAAGACAAAACAGCAGGAGGCTGAATGCTGATGGTCTATTAACATTGGGAATGCTATGAGTTCATTACGAGGAAACAGATGGAGGAGGAGGGGCTCATTCAAATCTTTTACCGGAATGTTCCATCTTTATTGGGATGTAAATATCATGGATGTATTGTACTGTAGGTTTGCACTGGAATATGGTGTTTCCAGCAGGTGGAGCTGTGTCTGTCCACTTAAGTATGACAGCAGAAGGAGGAAATGCCTTAATGAGCTCATTAGTTTGATGCTTGGAAATCGACAGTGTTTAGTTATTACTGTTTGCGCCTAAGTTGGACAAAAAAAAAGAAAACCCGCTTTTGATTCAGTTCAGTTTATTACATGAAAAGCACAGGGCATACCTTTATTAAAATATTCCTGAACATTCTGATACATAATTGGTCCTCGAAGGGTTATATTTCCAAAGTGCTTTGATATACTTTACAGTATGTACAAGATACACTATATATTAAAATATATATTGTTTAGGTAGCTACAAACAATGACAAATCTATATAAACAATATTCAGTAATCAATTTGCTTATTGGCTCATTCTTAAAATGACAGAAATCCATGTCAGTTACTTGCATAGATAAACAGTAAAGAAGCTTAAAATACAGACAACCAGCTATACGAATCACAGAGTAGAACAGTCATGTTACTTGGCAGCCGTTTCATTCCATGTAGCTTCTTCCACTGAAGCTGGAGAGGGACCTGTTGCAGGCACGAGGTGTTCCCTGAGGTGAGAGGCAACACACACACAATTCATATTAAAAGCGACAAACCCCAAACATCCAAATGGAAAGGCTCTCGGAGGTGAAGTGTGACCCACCCCAACAGGTCCTTTGGAGAAGTTGACGTGTGCATAGAGCAGCACGGCTATATCTCTGTGTCCAGCCTCCAGGGCAATGGACAGGGCGGTGCTTTCATCCTGCAAACAGACACACACAAAGACAGACAGACAGACACAATAGCACGTCAGAAGGCGGCAAACATTTCCCTCTGTGAGAGTTTGTTTTGCTGGACAGATAAAACCCCTCTGTTCACAGCCAGTGACAGCCCCCCCCCTCCCCCCCTGCATATCTCTCCTGCTGCCAGTGAGAGAAACAAGTCTACAGCCCCCCCCCCCTCCAGACACACACACGGAGACCAGTCCTGCTGCGAGTGAGACAAACAGTCTACAGCCCCCGCAGAGACCAGAAGCCTGCATCAACGGACACTCACGCCGTCTCTCAGAGTGGCGTCGCAGCCCGGCTGGGCCAGCACCAGGCGGACCATCTCGGCGTGGCCGTGCTCGCTGGCACACATGAGCGCCGTGGAGCCCTCGTCGTCCTGCAGGTTGACCTCCGCTCCCTGGGCCAGCAGGGCCTGCACCATGTCCATGCGACCGTGGCTCACCGCCAGCATCAGGGCCGTCTGGCCCGCCTGGAGAGAAGGAAGGGCAGGGAAGAGGGGGGGGGGGGTCAGGGGTTATATCTGCAGAGACACAGCCGAGGCACACACCACAAGTTACACCCCCCTCACACACACACCCCCCCCCCCCACACTCAAGCCTGCCTTCAAACTAGCCACTGCACCCCCCTGCCATGCCTGTTATGGAGGCGCTAACACAGTCATCAAGACGTTGGCGAGATCCAAAATAGCCCCGACGATTTAGGATCACGGCTGAGTCGGATATGTCACCCCGTCCCAAGTGTGGAGTCCCCCCTCCCCCAGCCCCCCGCCCGCCCCCCTCTCCCCCGGGCTGGCACTGACCTGGCTGGCTCTGACCTGGCTGGCACTGACCTGGCTGGCTCTGGCATTGACGTCCCCCTGGGTGAAGAGCTCCTCCACCACCCTCATGTCATCTGGCGCCTCCACGGCCGCCAGCGCCGCCAGCATGATGGGCGTGTAGCCCGCCTTGTTCTGCTGGTTCACGTTACACACCTCTGAGGGGAGGGAGAGGGGAGAAGGGAGTGACTAGTATGCAACGAGAGGAAGGTAAACAGATGCCCCCGGGCAGGTACCTGCGTCCAGCAGCATCTTGACCACGCGGAAGTTGGAGTGAGACACGCTGTAGTGAAGGGCCGTGTTTCCGTTGCCGTCGGCCATGTTGGCCACGTGTCTCAGCACCGAAGGAGAGACGGCCCTGAAGGCCGACAGGTGATCCTTCACCGCCGCAGGGACGGCGGACTTCTGACTGGACACACGGAACCACTCGTGCTGTAGTGTGTTCAGGCAAGACCGCTGGATGGAGGAGGGAGGGGGCATACGCCCAGACAGAAAGCAGAAAACAGAATCTTTGCCAACCTCCTCAATTCCCTTTAAGTAGAGCAATTTGAACAACGTGGACCATGTCGTAATTATGGGCATGAAACAGAATAGAAATAAACAGCGAACGCTGAAAAACAATCATTGTGTCAAGCCCACCACAAAACTCTCTTGTCAAGAGGGCTGTGAAGACCATGCCAAGGCTTGGTTGCAGCCTCTTACCACAAGCACAGATCTTGCTTTTTAAAGAGGGTTCTTAGGGCCATTCAGAGTACACAACCAGTCATGAAATGGGCGACGAAGCAGGTTACATGGTCTGTCTAACACATTATCTAAGACGGCTTTTGAGGGTGCTTGTTTGGCTGCACAGTGACGTGATTTGCATTGCTTTTCACATCGTCATCATCCCCAAACTCTCTCAGCCCGTCATTCCATATTAGCTTCTCTCGAAATTCCCTTTGAACATTTAACACCTTTTTTTCCCCTTTATATTTTTCAGTAATTCGCATTTTATATATATCTATGTATATATATGAGAAGACTACAAGTGAAAAACTCCTTTGTAGCATCGGATTATCTGCGGGATAGGACGGGCTCGACAGCTCGACTGACAATAACTCAGAACAAGGTCGTCCCTTTAGAATTGCCTTCATGTCCATGCCCATGAATCCCTGGAGAAGGAGAGTTAGATGTGTCTACATATTTCAGAAGAAGAAAAATAAATCCTAACTTTTCTGGTAAGCTTGGGGGTTTGCTACTCACCAGCTCCCTGCTGGTGAAGGACTCCTCATCATTCAGGTGGCTCTTCAGGGACTGACAGGCAGACAGCACCTTTTCACTCAGTTTAAACCTGCGGGGGGGGGGGCCCAGATGACATATATTCCCAAGTGAAATCATTGACTGGTCTAGTTAATAAGCATATAACAAATTGGACGGAATGGAGTTTGATTCTGCACACTTACTCGGGTATGCATTTTTGATATTCGAGGAACTCGATCTACATCCTCCATCCTCGTGGACAGATAGAAGCACTCACCTCCCGTGTATCTGAACTCTTAGATGACTTCGGCATCCTCCGCCGACGGCGCCTTGGCCCGGACACGCTGCTTCTGAACCTTGTCCATCTAATATTCCAGAGCTCGCCCTGCATTTCTTCCCATTCCTTTCCTCGTCCTCAGAGCTGGCGTCTTCAGAGCTGGGGGGCTGGCACAGGGGGTCCCATCTGTAGACGACACACTGGGCTCTGGCAAAAAAACCCGCAACCATTTGACTGAAGACTTAACAACTAGCCCACTACTGCAAGGGGTTGTCATCTCCACTAAATAACCAGGTGGGATCTAGATTGGAACATTTTCTGATTGGGAGCTTCAGACACTCACCCTGTTCTTACGCCCATGAATTTCAGGCTCTTTCTGGTCGTAATAGAGCCGGCGTCGCCATCTTGTTTCTTCATGATAGATCTTAAGTTAAAGGCATTGGCTGGCTGGACTGTAGAAAAACAAGCTTTACTACGCATATGTTATATATATTATATTATAACAGACAGGTAGGGTTTAAAACATGAGGATGAGAGAATATCTGACGTGTTAAGTGACTTTCAGTGAAAAGAAGAGGAAAATCATTTTCAGGGACTCATTCTCCTTCTCTAGCTAGCATTCCTTTTCACACACCCAAACATTCTCCTACATAGACGTGTAATTTTAGAGCCTACCAGCCACAGACCACTATGCAGAGAGATGTGTACTCTCCAAAACCCAACCTCGCCAAATATTTTAAGTGTAGGCCTTGGCGATCCAATGCCAAACCAGAGCCCCATATCCTTCACTGCCGTTTATGCTAGTTTATAAAAGGCTTTGGGAGCAGTCTGAAAACGGAATACGCCCCATTTTTGCCCTGCCATTCTCGCCAATGTTCCTCTCCCTGTCAGTTTCTCTCTCTCTCTCTGTCTCTTAGAGATAGACAGACACAAACAACACAAATTGGTTTACCTCGCACATCTGTGGACAGTTGGCATTCTGTCGGGGTCTGTCTCCTGACCTCCAACCCTGGGGTTATGTCATCCAGGGGTGTGTTATTTGAAGACTGCTCATTATCTGATTGAGAGAGAGAGAGAGAGAGACACAGAGAGAGATAAGAAAAGCATGAGAGAAACAACAATTTGCGAAAAAAAAAAAAATCCCATTGCCTGAATCCCACCCAAGCCGTTTGAATGAGGACTTGCCAAGAGGGTCCTTCAGTACCTGTGGAGGGAGGCGAAGTGAGCCCCAGTCTCATGGCAGTGTCCATGCTGGACACGGTGCTGGCCAGCTGGCTGCTGATGGGGCCAAGGCGGCTGCTGTGAGGCTGGGTGAACACGGTGCCCGGCTGGAGGCTGCTGTGAGGCGGGGTGAACACCTCTCCCAGCTCGCTGTAGCTCTCCGTCAGCAGGCCCTGCTGTTCCATCAACAGATGCTGCATTTTCTCTATGTAGTGGTCCAAGCCAGGCTCTGGCTGCTCCTGAGGAGACAGCTGTGTGGACTGCGGGGGAGGTTGCAATTGGCTGGAGTAGTCGCGTATCCTCCCCTCCCCTACCCCAACACTCCTGGTCTTGGTGGGGTCGGGCAGGAGGGACGGCCCGCACGCCATGTTTCGGGTTTCCAATCCGACCAGGAAGTTCTCGTCAACGCTAGCCATTCCCACGCCCATGTCTCGGGTCGCCGCCTTAGCGAGCGCGACGGCGGTTCGGGTTGGATCGTCGCCCGCCCAGGAGGAGGAACCGACGGCAACCGAGCGGGTCTTGGCGACCACCTGGAGGTCGTGGACCCTGCTGTTGCCCACGGCGACCGTCCGCGTGACGGCGTGAGCGGTGTTGGTGTGCTTCTCCTGGGTGTCGAGGACAGTGTTGGTGCTGGAGTTGGTGTTGAACAAGCGCCTGGTATTGGTGAAGCGAGAGACCGAGCTGTGCGCCGTGTTGGTGAGTTGAGAGGCGGTCTGAGGAGAGACCATGATCCCCAGGTCGACGCCTCGGATTGGCTCCGTGGCCACGCCATGAGAAACGACCTCCTTGACAGTCTCACCCACTGCCCATCCATCACCAGAAGCTAAATCCCCCAAAGTCACATCTGTGTTGATGCCTAATTCACACGTCTTGACCTCCGCCCCCACACTCCTGGAGTGCATCAACACCCGTCGCCCGACACACTGATCCCTCCTCTCCACATGCTCTCTGACCTCCCACTGGCTCATTAACACTTCAGGGCCAGAGCTTACACTCCTGAACTGTGGGCTACACGAGCTCCCCACAGAGCACACAGCCACCTCCCACCTTCCTCCGGTGCAAGCATCCTTCAAGTGTGTGTGGTTGCCCACCCCCACGCTCCTGCTCTGGGTCTGAGTTTCAGTGGCCGTGCTGGAGGTGGACGGCCGGGCGGTGGAGCTTTTATCGGACCGGTTCCTGGCGCCGGCGGCGTGCAGCTCCAGCCTCAGACGGCCCATCTCCGTCTGGAGGGTGGACTCCTTAAGCTCAGTCTCCAATTGGCAAATCCGCTCCTTCAGGGCTTCGATGATTTGCTGTTGGGCTTCGAGCTCTGCCTCCCCGTCTGTGACGATCCCGAGATGGGCTTCAGAAACGCCAGTAGCCACGCACCTGGTTTCAATCGGCCTGGTCTCCACGGCAGCGTTCTTGTATTGCTTCGAAGACGTAGCGGGCGCCCGGTCCTTGTCTTCATCAATCCCGACCGTGGCAGACACTTGAGCCCTCCTGTAAAGCGCGGGTCGGTCCAGTCCGTGGCGAGCTTGCAAACGGCCTCCCTTGATGGTCCTCTCCAGTGCCTCCATCTCGGCTGTCAGCTGCCTGAACTCCCTCAGGCCCGAGGTGACACTGTGCTCCCTGGCTTCCAGCTCCTCTTCAGCCTTCACCTCACGGAGCTCCGACGCCTTTCCGACACCGGGGGGCCTCGGTATGCGGTCCGAACTGCCCGCGCTTTGGGCTCTTTTGCGGAAGACGTCGCTCGTCTCTTGGTTCTTGTTGGGGTTCTTCATCAGAGACACCATCTGCCTCTTCTCCTCCTGCAGGACGGAGATCTTGACCTGCAGGACGGGAATCGTCTTCACCTGCTCCTCCAGCTCCTTCAGCCTCTGCAAGGCCACCACCATCTGATCCCTGACGTGCTGCAGGTGCTGGGGGCTGAGGCCGGTCACCGGAGTGGCCCTGCCAGAGCTCTGGGGGCTGGGCCTTAGGGACCCTCCACTGCCCAGCAAGGTGCTGGGCTGGAGGGACAGCTCTGCACCACTTGGCTTGTTCCCATTGGTATCCTGGTTATAGGCGCCCCAGCCGGTAAACGGCGACAAGGACCCGATGGAGCCCACTCCCCCGAAAGTGGCCAGCCTGCGGCGGGGATGAGGCTCTGGCTGAGTCAGGGGGCTCTTTTCCTGCTCCAGACGCCTCCGGGTCTCCACCAGAGTTCTCTCTACCAGGGGGTTGTATCTTGGTGCGGCCAGAGATCGGGCCCCAGTGGGGGGCTTCCCGTCTGAAGGCTTCTGAGACACCGGGGCTCCCTCCGAACTAGAGGGTGTGGTGGCGTTGGAGGACGTTCCGTGGGGAGGAGGAAGAGGGGGACGGCCTCTGCTGACGGTGGAAAACCGAGTGTCGTCGCTACTGGCCGAGGACAAGGACTCTGAGGAGTTCCATTGGTTGGGTGTGGTGCCACTCTGTGGTTCCCCCACACTACTGGCCTCTCTGAGCCTCCTCCTGAAGCTTAGCCTCTTCATCGTGGAGCACTTTTGGATATCGTCCACGTACTTGAGGAAGTCCAGGTCCAGTTGGTAACCATAGGAAGTCTCCAAGCAACAGGGAACAGTATCTCCAGCACTGATGGAGTTTTGTCTGTGAACTTTGTAAGACGGAGAAAAGCACTTAGGTCGTTGCTTGCGAACTGAATATTCATATCAGGAAATAAAAGATACAAGGCATATGTAAATTACGAATTCCCAAGCTATACCGGTATAAAGTGATGGCAAAAAGAAATACAATTTCATGATATTCATACAAAATATAAAATAGATTTTTTCCAAAACATTTTCACTTTAGGTCAAATGTGCATGAACTGTTAACGGAATTAATTCATTTTGGGCATCTGCTTCTTTAAAAGCAGATTCCAAAAGAAAAACACATAATACCCACACACACACACACCCACACCACAAAAGGAAAACATGGTATTTGGCTACCTATTTCAAACAGCTTCCAAAATACAGCTTTCAAAGCAGACCTAAGCTTTTCCTTACCGGTGGTAAATGTTAAATCCTTATATGTTGTGGAATTGGTGTTTATCTGAGTCTTTTTTCTAACTTTTGTCCTCTACTCTCTCCATTCTAAGCCCTCTGGAGACGGAGAAAAATGAGACTTGAGTACTGACCAATAGAGTAGACTTATGAAAATAGTTTAAAATGTCATTGGCTGACAGTGCCCTCCAATCGCCATGTCTCCAAACTCAAACCAAACCAAGTGTATAATTACTGTGCGAGTCTTGGATAACCAAACATTGTCTTGGTATTTCATCCACAAATGCCTTCAAGTGCATGTGTCTCTACATATTTATAGAAAATATCAATCCACACAGTACCTGATCCGTTTCCATACACGTGCGTGTCTTGAGCCATGACTGCTGCATTAATTCCTTTTGGCACAATGGAGAAATCCATCCATATTTGTTCAGTTTGAGGCTTTGTAACCTTGAAACATAAAACAAATAAAACATAGAACTAATTTTTATTTACCGAAAGATTTATATACTTTTTTTCTGTGAAGATATGCACACCCACGGAGACACGTACGGGCACATATACTTCTGGCCAGCTAGATAGGTCAATAACAGATAGCCTTACACAGTGCTTACGAAGAGGTAATACAATACCGAGGAGGACAGAATAGAGATAATTCTGTTGAGATATTGGCAGGGAGTAAGCTTTCAAATCAAACAATGTAGAAGCTTTTTATCACAGGTAGGATATTATATCACGTGACATCTTCTCAATGTATCGATATGTAAGCACATTTGAAGCTGTCGTTTCCTAAGGTGTTGCTAAGACGTTATTTTCCAAATCAGTCATGCAATCTGAAAGAAGGAACCTATAGTACAATGATTTTCCCTAATATTCACACACACACACACACACAACAGTTCCACCATCTTCCAACTACAGACCCTATTCTGCTGACCTTTCTTATCTCAGTTATTCACACCGCAAAGCCCTGACAAACATCTGACTGCAGATAAACTGACACCACTTTGTAGTGCCTTGGGACCGTTTCAAAGGCAAGCATATATCGCAGAGAGGATAGTATAAATGAATACCGTGACGCACCAAAATTGTTTCACAGAATCCTAACCAATGGATATGACTAAATAATTGTACAGCCTTTTTTCATTAGTGAATCCACCAGGAAGGGTAGGTTCGATTTACAACGTTCGACAACCTCAAAATGACCCTCTGTTTGAGGACCGATTAAGAAGCAACTGTTGGGCTGAAGTCAGAGCCAAGCCGATGTAGCCACAGGCCCCTCAACTGGCCTCAGCAAAGCCTAGCACTGCCATCTGTAGGGGAACACATTTAGGAAAAGCCTGGAAGAAAAAGAGCTGGCAGTTTCACCTTACCCATGAAGCTCATTCTGCTTCAAAGGATGCATTTGTGGGGATAAGACTATTACACAGACTTGGATGTAAATAAGTCAAAGATGCTGCAGGAAGTAGGGCTTAGATCAGAACATCAAAGGCTACGCTAGTTGTTAGAGCCCATCCATGCTGAGCCAGAGCATTTTCAAACCCTACATGCTTCAAAAGAGTGCTCCTGCAGTGAAGCAATGAGTACCACCATTACTAGTGCTCTTAAGGAGTTACTGTCGAGGCATGTTGGTGGTAAGACTTGCTTTGCCCCTGGTATGTATTCTGATTCTGAACTACAGAGAAAGAAGAGTTTCAAAACTAAGTTAAACTACAACACAATGGAATATCTGGAAAATACATCTGTGCGGGTTTCCTCTATTATGACAGCGCGAGACAATGTTCTCCGAGTGACAGAAAATCAAGTACAGCATAAGCAACACATTTAACAACAACTTTCATTCTCTGTTAAAAGTCAACCCCCCCAAAACCTAACAACACGACACTAACTTTAACGAAAATAGGGGTTGAACTGACTTCTGGTGAAGGCCAATGTGACACAAATTCCCTGACTGCATAGTGCACACTAACTAGACCTGAATGTTAAAGAGGATACAGACACGTGAAGGGGAGGAGGAGAAAAGTCAATGGAGAGAGTGCAGGACAGTGAGTAAATGGACTAAGAGAACAAGGAATGGGGGGATTGGCAAAGTCAGAAAAGGAAAAAGACAGAGGCAACATCGCAAAAGGAAGCCACCTCGAGTTATCTTCTGGCAAAACAAAATCCAGCCTCACCTTCTCCATCCACCTTTTTGTCCTCTCTCGGTGTGTCTCTTTCTCCGCGGTTCCTATTCAGCACACTGGGCTACGCGGAAACCTTGTTGCTAAGGTGAGCCCTCCCCTGTTGCTGCTGACTGAGGTCAGAAACCTGAGAGGGCCATTCTGAGACATAGAGCCCTTCAAGCGGTTCACCCTGAACACTAAAACATACTTTGTGACTGTCCATCCAATTAGTTTTAATTTATCAAGCTCTCTTCATTAATTCAGTAGATAACTAGGTAGGTCATAACAATTACTGTCGGCTGCATCGAGGAAACTTTTCTATTATTTCTGGGCACAAATGATAGGACTTTCTGCCTAGAAAGTCTTGGGTAACATAACAGAAATAATCCCACACCAAATGAACACGCCGTTCGTAGGCCTACATTTCACGAATTTAAGACTCGCAACCATATAGTTTCACAAGCCTTAGATTATCTCGGTCCACAATAATACCGGCAAATATGTGGATTACATTTCACTAATGGAATGGATCTGACTGGTACAGCATTATAGCCGACTGCAAAAATAATCTTGCTGAGCCACTCATTGTTGTATACCCAAATCTCGGCGGAGCGTGGGAAAGTTAGAGGTTGGACTGTTTTTTTTGCGGCACAGATCCACATAGGCCTAGTAACTAACGATTTTTGGAGGATGTATAAAACATCAACCATGATAAACAGTTAAACAGTCTGAAAATACATTGAAGTGGTCGGTTTTTATCGAGTGCTGACACTCACCTCAGTGTGTTACATTCCCAAGTAGTCGACAACAAATTTGGAAACATAAAACTTGTGTTCAATTGTTGCATGTTCCGTTTAAACATACATTAATTAAATACTTGCATCGTTTCCATCAACTATCAGTCGGTCTTATGGATCACGGTGGCCTTGCCTTCAACACAAAAAGTTTTCCACACCTGCAGCGAAAGCCCCTTATTGCCCATGCGCATGAAATTGTCAACATAGCAGCACACACTTAAGCAAAAGAGATGCTAATTGACAAATTCTAGTGACGCTCTGTACTCAGGTGACCTAGGACTCGGGTTAAAATATTTATGACGCTCTCACTTCCAACCACATTCAAGTAACCTACCAACTATGTGTTCGTAATGTAATTTTGTGTAAGACAAAATTACATTACAGAGAATTACATTATTATCTCAGAGAAGAAAATATATACTATAAACTGTACATTTTACCCAGCAAAAACAGAATGGTTAGTGCTCATAAAAGTAAACCTAGTGTTAGTACCACTGCCATCTACAGACAAATGTGAGTTTTTCTGTTATTTACTGGCGCCAATACACACACGGGTACGCTACTGGACCGTTCAAGAACTCAGCGGTCTCATGCTTTATCGGAAATGACATCAGTTTAGCTATGGTGTCGCTCTGATGCCTAACAGAAACGAGGCACATTGGTACCTGACGTGGAAATTCGGACAATTTAGGGAACTTAAAGGTAATAAGCATGTTTTCGTCTTTCCAACATTGCATTGTAATAAGATCAACTATATCGTAGCAAGTAAGCACGCTTCGGCGCCCTGTCTGTAGACTCTCTAGCAAGCTTGATAGCTAGCTAACGTAGCTCTCTAGCTAGCCTAGCTGTCACAGAAACAGTTAACACAACCTAGTTTAGCTACAGTAGCATGGTATTTATCTATAAACACCATCGTGCTTGTTTTCAGCCTGCTCATACAGCATGACCAGATTAATATTCTAAGTTAGTTCACTAACTACTAGCTGACGAGGCCGCCCTAGAGCCCTAACACTGTAGGCTACTTGACACCAATTCAACTTTTTGAATTAGGCTAGTAGCTAAGCTATGCCAACTTACCTTGATAGATAGCGTCAAGGTAATTACCTATTTTAATGTAGCTACATGTTTACATCGTCAAAGGTTAAAGTAGCTTAGCTTAAAGTTTTTTGTGTGCTTAGTCAAGTGCCAAGTAAATGTAATTGACATGCTGTAACCCGCCCATACAGACTAGAGGCTGCTATGGCTGCGCCAGTCTTGCAACAACCCAGTTTTTTACTGGTAAGTAATGCTAACTGTTATTGGTGAAACATCAGCTCTGTATGTTGACAAAATAAAGTCATGAAGTATATTATATTTCAACTCTTTTCAGGCAAACCTGAAAGTTGACTCAACAACCAAGCCTCTCCTTCAGCGTTGCCAAGAGTTGGTCAAAGTGATTGATGAGTACCCTGCAAAGGTAACCTCTCCACCATCTTTCAGTGTGAAGTGTGAGCGCGTGCACCTTTTGGAAATGTGACAAAACTGCTGCCTATTGTGACTGGTGGAGGTGTCAGAAATGTAAACTTTGTAGTTTCAACACAAAGCTCAATCAGACAATCTTTTGTCTATCAGCATGTCAACAGCATGTCATCAGCTCACTGTTTGAACCAAATCGAGCTTGTCTGTTTCACCCACCTTAAGGGATTTTATAGTCCAAAAACGGTTTACATGATGACACCAATCAGTAGACTGGTGTTGAGGACAAATTTTTGTAATACGGCTCTTTAGGAATTGCACCTGATATTCCCATGGCTGGTGGAGACCGTGTTTGGCAGTCTAGACGGCGTCATCGTAGGCTGGAACCTGCGATTCCTGCAAGCACGCAGCAATGAATACAACATTGCAATGGACTTCCTAGATCCCAGGTAGAACTATTCTGTTATGATTGGTCTGTTCATGTTGGAGTCGTGTATTGAGCTGATTGTTATAGTTATATTTGGTCAAATATTGTTTCAACTTGGGGCGTTGCTCTCTGAGTGTGCCACTCCATATTGAAACCATCTGTAAGGCTTCGACATTGAACTCCTTATCTCTTATAATTTTTTTTATAATTTTCAGCGGGCCAATGATGAAACTAGTATACAAACTCCAAGCAGAAGACTACAAGTATGAAATACCTGTCAGCTATCTACCGGTTGGTACCCCTCTCTTTTTGTCATGTCATCTTTTTCTATTTGTTATACCTTTTAAACTGGTTGGACTGTACAAAATGTCAAGGCCTGTTCTATGGTGACTGCAGTACTTACAGGAAATTACAGGAAAATGCAGACAATTGATCAACTCTACAAAACTCTTTTGATTGGGTTGTAGGGTCCTGTAAGGGCATCCATACATGAAGGTGTCCTCCCGGATTGCCCGCTTTTCCACAACAAGCTGCAGTTCCCCCTGTCTGGCCTGCTCTCTCTCAGCCTGGCTCTCAGTATCCTTTGTGCTTTCACTCCCAAAATGACATGATCACCTTTTAAAGCAGATGAATCAACTGGGTATTTTAACGACCTGAAAGTAGTGTTCCTTAACCTTGTGCAGATCCTTTTGAATTTTACATGTTCAACTTGGCCTCAAGTCTTATAACACCAAAGGTAAATGTACACCCTTCAACCGAGGAACGATATCGAATATTGTCGGAATGATTTGACGGTAACGTAAGTAATGCTTACAATATCACAATATCTTTCTCTTAGAACTACCCTCCAGGCCAACATGTGAGCGCTTCAGACAACGCCTACTTCGTGCTGGTGGACTCTTACCTCAAATACTTCCTCCCCACTGAGGGCAACGTGCCACCCTCTCCTTTCTCAGACTCCAGGGGCTCTGTATCGGCACCTGCACCCAGGTACATGGTTTATAAATGAGGGTCATAAAGGAATCCTCGTGGCCTCGTCCTACATCTCACATGTCCTGCTTGTGTTTGGGTTCTTCCAAGGTCTCCTTCTGTGCCTTTCGCGGGGTACGGCATCCACAGCACCAGCCTCCTCAAACGCCATATATCCCATCAACCCTCCGTCAACGCTGACCCCGCTGCCCAGGAGATCTGGAGGTCAGAGACCCTATTACAGGTGAGGCGCCTTCAAACTAAGTTAGCACTGAATGGGGGGGAGGGGGGGGGGTGGTTCTAAGTTCTAAGATATAATGTTTGGAAGGTCTGCAGTGAACCGTACGGAAGTACATATTGATTGTGATCCTAGGTGTTTGTAGAGATCTGGCTGCATCATTACTCCCTGGAGATGTACCAGAAGCTCCAGTCCCCCCAGGTTAAGGTAAGAGCCTGTCATGTGGGCCTGTCATCCCCCCCCTCCCCCCTCCTTCCTCACACACCTGAGCACCGCACTGCAGCACCGCACGGCTGATTGTTGACCACAAGCCCACCGTGCCCTCCACCAGTCCCTTTCCTCTCCCGTGTCTGCACTACGGCCCCTTGCAGGCTTTCCAGTTGAATGTGCCTACCTCCGTTCACATCCCCTGCGGAGAATGTTAGGCACGAGCTATAGGCTGCACTCCTGCATCACGTTAAGCAACACCCTTACACAAGCAAGGTGGGAGAGGGTATAAATGGCATTATGCCTTTTCCAAGGAGATTCTATCTATTTTGTATCAACTTTGCACTGGGCATGTGTTGCTTTGGTAGTACTGGATGTTAGTAGTCCTGGATAAAGCTACAGAATAGTCTTAAGGCATAACATCTGCAGGAAATATAATTCAATCAAGATTATTTTTTATCTTTTGATAATTTTGTACTTAATTGCATCAGTGTAAAGACTGCACTGATGATTTGGCATGTATTTCTGGTAGTAGTGCATTTGCTTCTTCTCATGACTTGTTGAGCATGCTATCTCTTTGTGGCTCCATCCATTATTCCGGTATGTTTTCTGTCTGTTTGGCTGTTTGATGTGTTGGGCTGCTTGTCTTCCAAGAAGCCTAAATCCTAACGGAAAGCTTTTAAATATCCATAGGCTCAATCTCTAGCAAAAACCTTTTGCATCCCATAGTTTTATGTATTTAAAGAACACTGGCTAGTAAATATTACCTACTCATTTGTGTTGTGATTAAAGCAGATTATGAGATGCAGTATCTCCTTTCTCGACCCAAAGAAATTCCCCCCCAAAACAACCCTCCAAAAAGTCCCAACACGTGGACTGTTCCCCACCTAAGCCTTAACAACCCCATTAACTCATGTCACGTGTAACCCATGTGTATCGTGTCAGTTAGAGGATATTAACCTCCGTAATCCCTCCTGTCTTGGGTGTGGAAAGGGCTACTGCATCGCCCTCAGCTGTCATGGCGTTGTGAACCCGTGGTCAATATCGTCTTGATTTGTTTCTCTTCCCCCCCCTTTCTGTGTTCTTCTCCCATATTCTTTTTTTAATAAAAAAAAAATCCTCCTTTTGTGAATGCACTCTATCCTTTCCCCCCTTCCTTTATTGTCATGTTCATCTCCTTCCTGCCGTCCTTCTCTTTCCTCCCTTCTCTCCTGTTCCTACTGTGTTGTTGTCCCCCCCCCACCCCTCACCCCCTCCCTCCTCGTCCTCCCCCCGGGTGTGACGGGTCGTACAGCTGGCGCTGCTCCAGTATCGCCTCAGTATGTCCAGCATGCCGTGCCAACCCCTCGCCCCTCCAGGCTCTGGGACCCTCCACACCTACCAAGTACATTTACCTTTTCATTCAGCCCCCTGGGGCATGCTGGAGGTCAAATTAGGCCACCCAGAGTTATGGGTTAAGGCTGCATTGGAGTGGCAGAAAGGTCAACATTACTTCTCTGAAACGTGAACGCAATTAGCGCCGCATAAATAAATATGCTTGAAACCTGCGAGGTTTCCATACAACCTGAAGTTGGCATAGTGTATTCCAGTTTAGGTTTCAGCCTGTAGAGAAGTATCATTGAATGGGAAGTGAACCCCTTGAGTGCAGTTTGTGTATTTGAAGTGTTGAGTTGATTCATCTGTGTGCGTCTTTTCCTTTTTAACGCCTACTTTTCAATGTCCGACGACGTCGTTGCACAGTGTTGGTTGAGTTTGTGTTTTTTGTCTATCTCATCTCACATCTCCCTATGAAGAGCAAACACTACACGCTTTACAGAACATGTTACTTATCCGCCCTTTCAATATATATATTTCTTTGCATTTTCGTTTGGGTTTTATTTTTTAGCAATGTGTTCATAGAGATTCTGTATGGCGGCAATAGCGAGATAGGTTGAATGCTATCCCGCACAGCACTAGGAGATGCCGTGATATGAACAGCTGTGGCTTGAAGCAGGGCAGGGGGGTTAGCGTGCGCTCGTGGGAACCCTGTGTAACCGCTTGCTCTTTCAGGAGCCCTTCAGTCCCACAGAGGAGCACGTGCTGGTGGTGCGTCTCTTGGTCAAGCACCTGCACGCCTTCTCCAGCAGCCTGAAGCCCGAGCAGGTGTCCTCCTCCCCCTCGGCCCACTCTCACGCCAGTCCCCTGGAGGAGTTCAAGAGGTGAGGCTCAGACACCCCCCCCCCCCCCCCCCCCCCCCCGCCCTGGACCGAACCATTCAGGTTCTCAAGTTTCTGAGGGGGGGGGGGGGGGGGGGGGGGTAAAAAGGGGGGAGATCCGAGACTTGTTGTTTTGGGTGTCTTCCACATGACTTTGGCTCGCGTCTGTCCCCGCAGGGTGGTCGTTCAACGTTTCGTCCAGCAGAAGCTCTACGTGTTTCTGCAGCACTGCTTCGGCCACTGGCCTCTGGACGCCTCCTTTAGAGCGGTACGTTTGATTGGGGTTTTACGTCGACCTTCGTTTGTCCGTTTTCCCCCGTGAAACGTAACCGGATGCTACTGTGATGTAGAGCGTGCCTCAAACCTCCGGACTTGGTTGTAGGTGTTGGAGACGTGGCTTAGCTACATCCAACCGTGGAGGTATACGGGAGAGAAGACCAATCCACTGACTGACCAAAACAGAGGCGTTCCTGACAAATGGTTAGTTGTCAGAAAATGTGAGGCAAACGGTGTTAAAAAAAACACGATTTGTGTTTTTCAAACAACTTTATATTTTGGGGGAATAATGCATACAAGATATGAAATGTCATTTATCGCTCTGTTTACTTTCTACAACTTAATCATTTCATGTCTCTCTCTCTGTCTCTCTCTCTCTCTGTCTCTCTCTCTCTGTCTCTCTCTCTCTCTGTCTCTCTGTCTCTCTCTCTGTCTCTCTCTCTCTGTCTCTCTCTCTCTGTCTCTGTCTGTCTCGTCTCTGTCTCTCTCTCTCTCAGGGCCTCGTTTGTGCAAGAGAACCTACTCATGTACACAAAGCTCTTCCAGGGCTTCCTCAACAGAGTCATCCGCACAGACTTGGTCAACGTGAAAAATGCTCTGATGGTCTTCAGGGTGGCCAAAGTGTTTGCACAGCCAAACCTAGCAGAGATCATCCAGAAAGGTGAGGACCCGCCACAAACATTGAACGATAAAATACATTTGAGAAAAAAAAAAAAAGAAGAAAACTCAAAGGAAAAACCTCAAAACCCTCAAAACCCTATCGATCCCCTCCCCCCCCCCCCCCCCCCCTTGAATTGTCCCTCCAGGAGAGCAGTTGTTCCTGGAGCCAGAGCACGTGCTCCACCATCGGCAGCATCGTGTCTTCCTCACGCCAGGCCACGGCGGCAGCTTCCTGTCCGCGCGGCAGCCGGCCGGGACGGACGCCGTGTTCCGGGTGAAGAGCCACGTATACGGCCTGGAGGGCCAGGAGTGCCAGTACAAACAGATGTTTGGCACTGAGCTCAGGGGAGCTGTGAGTGGGATTGGAGTTGGATCCATTCTGATCAAAGTAGTGGTCACCAGTTTGGTTCCTTGAAGAAAAAAAAATACAATAAAAAAATGCCTTCATTTTGGTGTAGGTTCTGAAGCTGATCCAGATCATCGCCCAGGCCAGGCAGACCGCCAAGCGGATATCGGATCACTCCGCCGAGGTGGCGTCCAACAACTCGTTCATGTCGTGGTTTGGGATGGGCTCCTCCGACCTCAACAACACCTTCTCAGGATCGGAGGGGGGGGACGAGACTGGCGAGTGTTTCAAGAAGACTCACGAGTTCTTGGACAGGGCGCTGGAGAACCTCTGTCAGATCTTCAGGGTCGGTTTGCTCTCCGCACATTTGTGCGCATGCCGTCTCGATCCCGCGTAGTGGGCTAGGTTAAATCTCGGGTCTAATGCTGTTTTGTTGTGATCGAGACAGCAGCTGTTGTCACATACCAGTTCCAGAAGGGACCCAACATTTAAATGTCTGTTCTGCTGTACCCCATGATCTAGTTAAACCCTGGACAGCTGTCTCAGCTAATGGCTAACCTTGGATCAGGGCAGGACGACATCAACTCCAGACAGCTGCCAGACTGCATCCAGGGAGAGAACGGACTCATCCTTACCGACCTGGGCCGCATGCAGGTCAGAACGACGATGCATTCATATCTCCATTATCAGCCCCTTGCTTCAAGCCCACGGTTGTTGGAAATGGATCGTTATGAAATGATTTTCTTTGGTGCAGATCATCAATGGACTGCGTCGATTTGAGATCGAGTACCAGGGAGACCCAGAGCTTCAGCCCATCCGAAGCTACGAGAACGCTGTGCTGGTGCGATTGCTCTTCAGGATCTCCTCGCTGGTGAATGACAGGGTAAGTCATGTGGTTGGAGAAAGGACAGAAGATTACAATCTGACACCGCCTACAATAGCGACCATTCCTAATGGCCACTGTGATCTGAGCTTCATTTGATCTCTCTAGTTTGGGGATCGCATGGAAGCTCTGTGCTCGCGCCCGGACTTCCTGGGTCGGCTAGGACGCCACTACCTGGCCGGCCCTGTCGCCGGAGCAAGCGGGAAGAGGAGAAGCCCAGTGACACGGCGTACTTTGGAGAGGAACCCCCAGCCGCGGTTAAGCGTCCGCACACTGGCCAGCTACAGAACCCTGCTGCTGCTAGTACTACTGTACGTGTTAGGGGCACTGCTCTCTGTGGGGCCCGTGTCCTGCACCTTGCTCATCCTCACTGGGGGGTTTCTCTATGGAGTCCTCATGACCCTCTTGGGAGGTAAACTGAAATCCCAATAGCAGGTCACTCACTGAACTGGCAGCTTTGTTCTTCTTTTTTTTTTTGCCTCTGTGCTTTGCAGGTTTTTTTGCGAAATATCTTTGCCATTTTATCCTTGTAAATACTATTAAACTTTCGGATGTAAAAAAAGGAATTTTTAGGCCGTTGAAGTGATTTCTTCACTTGTTTCCATTTTACCGAAGGATTGCAAAGTCCTTAATAAAATATCAAATGAACCGTTGTAATTTCCTAGTACGAGATTTTTCGCATTTTGTTAATCCCACATTGAAACCAAGTAAATACAATGCCTAGTGCTATTACTTTTGGGACGATTTATGTCGATGTATGTGTTCTAGTACTGTATGAGATAAAGCAGCACTCAGGAGAAACGATTTCGGCATCCACTGCACTGAAGCCAGCGGTTCGATCAATGTCGTACTGTTTCAGGATAGAAGATGAGCATACTGTAAAATACAGTGATCCATGGTTTACGAAAGTGATTGTGGTGTCATGAGCAGAGGGATTATGATTTAAAATTGCCTGATTACTCTACTGAACTTTAAAATGCAGTCGTGTGGGAAAACACGTTGCCTTGGCAACGTTGTAGCTTTGTGTTTTGCGCATGTCCATTTAGCCAACAACGTAGCTAGCCATCTACTGCTGTCAGTGTCATCAGACAGCTAATTAGCTAACTTAAAACTAGCTACTTAAATTAGCTACTTAAAACTAGTTCAGATTTGTTAAATCATTACTGTGGATTCGGAGGTGAACCACTACTGTACATGCAGCAAGCGAAACTGAGTGGTGAGATGTCTGTTCAGAGTTGCGAGCCGTAGCTCTAACTAGACCAACTTTATTGGCTAGCAGTTAGGCTACTGTACTGTAGCCAGTTTCAAGTCGATGTTAAATTGTTCTTGATTCTCTAGTCCAGTTTTAACGATAACACTAGCAGCAATGTCAAGCAACAGTCTTCCACCTTTACGAAATTTGCCTCAGTGGTCCCGAGTAGGATGTCTTGACAAGTATGTCGTTCCCCGACCTTCACCGGTCAAACATTTGCACTCGCTGTTCGACCCACCCTCATCAGACCGAGGGGTAGCGGTTTCAACACACAGCGACATGGATACCCGCGTTTTGTCGCTCCAGAGAAATATTCAGTTCCTGCAGCTGCAACACAAGGACACGCTTCAGAAGCTTCATGGAGAAATTGACGACCTGAGACGGGAAAATAAAGGTGGGGTCAAGCTGGATCTGGGGACCAACTATTAACAATGTATTCCTGAATTTCATTACAGCTTGGTAGCAAAAAAGTTAATTATTCATTAAAAATGAAAAGTTGTTTTCTTACTGTGTATATTTTGGTTTAAATGATTGAATCCCATTATTATTATTATTTTTATAACTTGTTCCTGTGTTGTTGTGATGCAACGATCGTTGATACATCACTGATCTGGGGCCAGTTGTATACAAATCATGCACTCATGCTGCAGTGAGTGCATAGCAAGATATGATGGGGACCATAAATGGTTGAAATACGGATTCAAATTGAATCTTTAGTTGTAGTTCACATGTGTTTATTTTTTATTTTTTACATTTTTCATACATCTCTGAGGATGAGACAAGGCTGACTGAAGTGATACTCTATATAGTTGTTGCATGGCAACACTGGTTTATTGAATGAGGAAAATGAATGGATGGTGCCTATTCACTGTTGGGGGTAAGGGGGTGCAGTATCACTTTACAGGACAGACAACAAGCTTCTCCATGTCACCCTCAGTATTCTACCACCAGCCAAGAGATTTTTCAATCCAGATAAAGAGAACCTGCTTGTCTGTCTTCACACAGTGAGAGCAGTGCCTGCAGAGCCATGCCGAGACTCTTGAAGAGATTACCAGAGGGCCACCTGAGATGTGTCGTGTGAAATGTGTTGACTTAGACATGACGTTACGCTTCTTTACAGATTTGCAGTACAAGATGATCATGGAGACGCCAAAGTCGTGCCGAAAAGGTAGGCTGTGTCTTTTTCTCTTTCTACAATTTGGGCTTTAGTTACAGCACGGTCCTCAGACCAGGACACGTATGTCTACATGGGATTCGCTGATGTCATATTTGCTATTTGTTTCGTTTCATTTGTCTGATCTAAAATCAAGTGAATCAGATTTCCTCTTGGGCCTCACTGACATATTATAGTCAGTCAAACTAAACAACCTTGTATTATGCCTTGCTTTCAATACACACCCGTTTGCTATGACAGTACCTAGATAAGCTATGAAAGTTGATGTATCCACACACACACACACACACATCATCCAGTGTTGTCCTTAGGAACCAGTCGTCGGGCCACAAGGCCGCCGACACAGGGCAGTGAGGCCTATAAAGGGTTCTACCAGGAGCAGGCTCTACAGGACACGCGGCTCTCACAGGACCCATGTCTCAGGTACCCCTCCACCCCCTGCAGAGAGACACACCGACCCACGGCTCTCAGCATTCTAGCTCATTAAACCTCTAGTAGCAATGTCATTGTGACAACTCTTTTTGGTTAACGAGGATTATCAGGGAGCTTTCGAAATGGCCAGTCTCTCCAGATTTAGCTGTGAATCCCGCGGTTAGGACACTTACAGCGAGGTATAGAAACCATGTCGTGTCTTTCCTGGCCTCCGGTAGCAGCCTTGGCGATTGCGGTGAGACGTCAGGACCCCCCAGGCAGGAATACAAGCCGGAGCTGAGGGGGGGCCTCATCACTTCCCTGCAGCCCCTCCGCATCCACAGCAGCCCGGCGCACCCCCCCCCGTGCCCCCACCCTCCAGGAGTGTGAGATCATCATACGTCAGCTGTACAATGCCAACAGTGTGCAGTCTCAGGAGGTAGGTAGCCTACGCTGACACATGCACACAGAGCCGTTTCCATGCCTGGATGTGTCATACATGGGCCCAGCGACGGCGTGGTTTTGCCCCTCTAGATCGTCCGCGTGAAGGCTGTTCTCAGAGACATCGTATTCAACAAGAAAATCACCCCGGAGAACTACATCCTGACCAAGTCCTACCTCGCTGATGGCACGAGGTAATCAGCCTGATCTCCGCCTTCAGACACATCTGATGGGAGTGATTTAGACATTGATTTGGATGTCGTGTTTTGTCTCCTATGAAGAGCTGAAACCGAGAAGTTTCCCAAGCTAGCACTTCAACCACAGCCCAACAAAACGTAGGTGAAATCCTGCTCCTTGCCATCTCTCAGTTTATGAACAGAAATCAGCAGTTTTTTTTTTTTTTTAAGCGGTTGTTCTTCTTGATTTCCCTGTGAAGGTCTGGTTCCCAGGTCGGGGTGGCAGAGAGAGTGATCCTTCCAGCCCTCAAACAGAGCCTGAACTCCAGCATCGCTGAGAGGCAGAAGAGGACTCAGGCTGTCCAAAGAAGCCGCTTGAGGAACACGCTGCACTAAAAAAGGAACACACTGACTGCAGGACTGAAGAACCATTGCCCAAGATAACTCTTTCACAGCCGTTTAAAACCACAACCAGCTAGATGTGAGCTACCACACTGTAACAATAAACTATTTCTGTGTACCCACATAACCAATTCATTGAAATGCAATTTTTTCCGTCACAATTTCATAAAGAGACAGGTAAACAGAAAATGATTTATTCATAACAAAAGACAAATTCCTTTAAGATTATA
Organism: Hypomesus transpacificus; assembly: GCF_021917145.1. Classification (NCBI taxonomy): domain Eukaryota; kingdom Metazoa; phylum Chordata; class Actinopteri; order Osmeriformes; family Osmeridae; genus Hypomesus; species Hypomesus transpacificus. Next base: position 277,187 of record NW_025813796.1, read on the forward strand.
TATATATACACAAACACTTCAAAGCTTTACACGGCAAAAGTGTTAAGTTAAGCGTTACACATATTCCTTTCCTCCCAAATCCAAACAGTTTATCCCATTCATGAACACCGAATTCAATATCCGTATCAGTTCATGTTGCAACAGCGCCCTCTTGTGGTAGAGAAGGTCCAATGCTCCTGGAGTGCAGACAACTTCCCCTCTATGTCCAGTTTATACAGTTCAGTTCAGCAGGGTAGGGCATCAAGGAAAAAGTGTGGGGGGGGTATGTGTTGAGCCTTTAAGCCGCAGACAGGCAGGCCTGTCTCACGCTCTGTGCCCAGGTATTCAGCAGCGCCGTCACCGAGTGCTTGTCCGGGAGCTGCAGCAACTTGGACGTCATGTATTTGTGGACGTTCTGAAGGAACGAGTTTGCCCCTGGAAGTGCCCACACGAGAAATGAATCAACCTAACACACGGCTTGTAGTCTTTCGAAAGTCTGATTTTGTTTAAAAGGGGATAAGAAACGATGTTTAGGAGGGAGTATGGGTTTGGGGGGGTGCCGGGGACTTACCATACTGCTGTCCGTCATTGGTCCACTGAGGACTGTGGTCGGGGTAGTCTGCCGGGATGCTGAGCTGGAGGGGAGGCACACTGGGCAGGTTCTTGTCGTCTACACAGGGGGAGCACAACCAGTCAGTGGGGGTGGGACTGGTGGGTCTGGAGGCTGTTTACTGACACAGGGATCTCCACTGGGTTTATAAGAACACGGTCAAAGCGTTTTAGATAACGCAGCTAGGAGTCAGACGCCAGGCTGCGTCCTCACGGAGCTCTACGCTCGGAACAAGCTTTCCCCTCTGCTGCGTCTTACATTTAGTCATTTAGCAGACGCTCTCATCCAGAGCGTCTGACAGTAGGTACAGGGACATTCTCTCTCTCCCCCCCCCCCCCCCCCCCCCCCCCCCAGGCAACTAGGGTGAAGCGCCTTGCCTAAGGACACAACGTGATTTGACACCGGCAACCTTCTGATTAGAAGCCCGACTCCCTAACCGCTCAGCTGTGGGGGCTCACCTAGTTTGCAGATGAGGTGCACGGTGCCGTTGTTGCTGCAGAATGAGGGGTCGAGGTTGACGAGGAATTTGGAGTTGAGGCGAGCCACTTCCCCTTGCAGGATGTTGGGGATGGTCTGGCGGTCGTCCTCTTCGTGTTTCCTCTTCCGGGCCGCGATGACGGGGCCGCTGCGGACAGGAAGCGGGTACAGATGAGGATCGGAAGCACATTGTGACCGGAGGCTGTGGTTGTGTACAGACTCATAGTTACGACGGTATTGTGTACACATTGTTCCATGGTAGCCAGGAAGTCTTCACATGGTCTCACATATGCTGTGTGCATCTATTAGACATTAACTACGGTATATTGTTATTCGTGTATTTTCTATTTCCACACCTTGGAAACAAGTCAAGCGTGCAGTGTGTTCGTAAGGGGAGAAGGTTCTGGCATGGTGAGGCAGCGCTTACGTGATGGGCGGTCCGTGGATGGCAGTCATGGCAGGGGCGAAGGTGCGGTACAGGGAATGGTTGAAGACAGGCGAGCGGATGTTAGCCATGACGGCATCCAGCAGGGGCTGGCACAGGTACTGTTGCTTGGTGCAGGGCACGGGCGGAGGGGGGGGTGTGGGCTATGGGTGGAGGGGGGGGGGGGGGAGACACAGACCGTTTCATCACTTTCCTTATGACTTGACTTTGACTCCTCCGGTTGAGTCGATCATGTATTCACACCCTTTGCCATTGCTAGATGTCAACAACGAAACAGGTTTTTTTTCCCCCCAAATGTGCCCAAAAAGTGCGAGGGCATGCCTACCACAGCCATGTCGTTCTTCAGTTTCTCCAGGGCGATCTCACACTTCTGTAAAGTCTTCAGAGGACACCTAGTGACAGAACAGAAACATCAGTACCGCCCAGACGGGGACGCGACTCCCCCTAAAAGACGAGCGCGTGACCAACTACCTCGTGTTGGGGTCCGTCAGGATGTTCAGGAGACTCTTCATCTTACTCAGGTCCTTCTTCCTGTCTGCGGGGTCACATGGGGCGGGGGGGGGGGGAGAGATACGTGACGACGACAGGATAACAGACGCAGACCGAATCGGTCCAGAGGGGTGCAGCGGCGGCCGAACAAAATACCTTCATTCTTGTCGATCTTGTTGATCATCCTGCGTAAGGGCTCGATGTACTTGGAGAGCTGTTTGAGCTTCTCCATGTACTGCTGGTCCTCGAGGGACGTCGCCCCCGCGGGACTCATCACCGAGCCGGGGTTGCCTTAGCAACGGGGAACAGCAGCAAAAGTCACCATGAGTTGAACGGGTCATTAGTAACCGGGTCCATGTTGGCCTGTTAGGAGTGAGGGCTTGGTACCTGGGGTGTTGAGGGGTCCAGGGGAGGGAACCCCGTAGTTCTGGGGGGTGCGCGCCGTGGCTGGGCTCTGAGAGGGCTGGGGGGAGGGGCTGGGTTGGAAGCCCCCTGGCGAGGGGGTGGGGCCAGAACTGCAAGGATGGAACACAAAAGGGGTTGGGGGTGGAGTGTCCACGGTCCACGGTCACACGGCGTGGAAGGCCGTCGTGTTTCGTTCGCAGGGAAAACGGCAGGGTGATTTTGTTGAGAAGGGGTGTGGCTCACCTGACAGAGTTGGGCTGGGAGGTCGGGGGCTGGGGCGAGGGCTGGGGAGGAGGGGGCATCGACTGAGGCGTCTGCACCTGCACTGGGGAGGGCGATGACATCATTTGGTGGGGCGGAACCTGTGAAAAGGGGGGGTGGAGATAACAGAATTAGGGGCTCATATACAGACCAACCAATCACAGGGGATCCCACAGGTGAGTCCAGGTCTTCCATTTGCTAGGAGCAGGGTCACATGGCAACCTGAAGACAATGTTATTTATATATACAGTGCCCTCCAAAAGTATTGGAACAGTGAGGCCAATTCCTTTATTTTTGCTGTAAACTGAAAACATTTGGGCTTGACATCAAACGATGAATGTGAAACCAGAGATCAACGTTTCAGCTTTTATTTCCAGGTATTTACATCAGGATCTGATGCACAAATTAGAAAATATCACCTTTTTGTTCGAACCCACCCATTTGTCACGTGAGCAAAAGTATTGGAACATGTGACTGACAGGTGTGTTTTGTTGCCCAGGTGTGTCCTATTACATACATTATTCAATCAATAAATACCACTGAATGTCTACACTCAGGTTCAGATTGGGTAAGATAGGTTTTGTCTATGCAGACTGTATTCAGAGGTGAAAACAACATGAAAACCAGAGCGCTGTCTTTGGGTGAAAAACAAGCAATTGTGAGTCTTAGAGAAGATGGAAAATCAATCAGAGCCATTGCAGAAACATTGGCCATAGCCAGTACAACCATTTGGAATGTCCTGAAGAAGAAGAAAACTACTGGTGTACTAAGTAACAGACGTCGAACAGGTAGACCAAGGAAAACATCAGCAGTTGATGACAGAAACATTGTGAGAGCTGTAAAGAAAGACCCTAAAACAACTGTTAGTGAGATCAGCAACAACCTCCAGATGGCAGGAGTGAAGGTATCACTATCTACTGTTCGCAGAAGACTTCATGAACAAAAGTACAAGGGCTACACCAGAAGATGCAAACCACTCATTAGCAAGAAGAATAGGAAGGCCAGGCTGGAATTTGCCAAAAAGTACAGAGATGAACCTCAAAAATTCTGGGACAAAGTTTTATGGACTGATGAGACAAAGATTAACTTTTACCAAAGTGATGGAAAGGCTAAAGTTTGGAGAAAGAAAGGAACTGCTCATGATCCCAAACACACAAGCTCATCTGTGAAACACGGTGGAGGTAATGTCATGGCTTGGGCTTGCATGGCTTCTTCTGGGACGGGCTCATTAATCTTCATTGAGGATGTAACACATGATGGCAGCAGCAAAATGAACTCGGAAGTCTACAGAAACATTTTGTCTGCCAATTTAAGGAAAGATGCAACCAAACTGATTGGCAGAGCCTTCATCATGCAGCAAGATAACGACCCAAAACACACTGCCAAAACAACAAAGGAGTTCATCAGGGGCAAGAAATGGAAGGTATTAGACTGGCCAAGTCAATCTCCAGACTTAAACCCTATAGAGCATGCATTTTACCTGCTTAAGAGGAGACTGAAGGGAGGAACCCCACAAAACAAACAACAACTGAAAGAGGCTGCAGTGAAAGCCTGGGAAAGCATCAAAAAGGAAGAATGCAAAAGTTTGGTGACGTCAATGGGTCACAGACTTGCTGCAGTTATTGAAAGCAAAGGATTTGCAACTAAATATTAAGTCTTATTCACTTAAATATGTTTTAAGTATATCTGTTCCAATACTTTTGATCACATGACAAATGGGTGGATTCAAACAAAATGTGATATTTTCTTAGTTGTGCATCAGATCCTGATGTAAATACCTGGAAATAAAAGCTGAAACGTTGATCTCTGGTCTCACGTTCATTATTTGATGTCAAGCCCAAATGTTTTCAGTCTACAGCAAAAATAAAGGAATTCGCCTCACTGTTCCAATACTTTTGGAGGGCACTGTATATATATATTTTTTTTTACATTATATATAACTTCACGCGAACCAGATGAGTACCTAGTGAGAAAAAAAAGAGATTGACTTATAGATACTTACCATTCAGGACTTAATAGGCCAGCTTCCTCAAAAAACATTTCTATACAAATAAGCGTAGGCACGATGTGAGGCTCTCTCAATCGATTAAGACTATTTGCAGGACGGGGAAAAAACCCTTGCCAGCATATACAGCATAGAGAAAGTGGAGTTTGGGTTGGTTGAAAGGGGAAAAGCAAGGGGGGAGGGGGGGGGGTGGCCATGGGGGGACGTCATGGGCACCACGGGCAGGCAGCCAATGGGGGAGAGGACTGAGGTCAGGTTGGGGGTGGGGCAGACGCGTGACTCTACCTGTGGCATTTGCTGTCCTCCCATGGCAGCAGAGTTGGGAGGCGTGGCAGGGATGGGGGCCGCGCGAGGCAGCCGCGGTGGAATTTGCATCCCGGGGCGCATCATCTTAGGAGGAGAGGGGGACAACAGACATGTCACAAGCGAAGACAAGAGAGGCAGCGCACGTCAGCCGAGACGAAGCACATGCCCACACACGGCACACGGCGCTCGGACGCGCACTGCACACAGACTCACGAGAGCGTGCCTATTCCGTTGGTTTAGAGTTTGCACACAAATAACGCTACGAGCCACATGGTTATAGTCCTCTCTCCCAGAGTGAGAGAGGGGAGCAAGCAGCATCGCCAAAACATGTCGCACTCGGGGGGTCGTGGGGACAGAAAAGAAAAATGGTTGCCATGACAATGATTCTGAGGCCTGCCACTGCCACGGTTTTCAAAATAAAAGAATGAAGAGCACATGGGGGGGGGGGGGGGGACCTGTTTGAATTTGACCTTTATGTTTTCAGTCAAATTGCAATTGCGCTGGTTAACTGACGAGACAGGTTGGGCAGTCCCCCAATGACATGGATCATTGGGGGACTGCCCAACCTCTCTCGTCAGTTAACCATGTCATTTCACTTGATGTCATTTCCTTCTGACGATAGCGCTAGGAGATGCAGTTGAGTGGAGCGAGATGCCGTCTGTGCTGTGCATTAAAGGGCAAAGCCGGCATGCAGTTGCAACATTCAATGCGTGGTCATGCATCCACGGAGGGGGGGGAATGGGACATTCTGCCCTCTTTAAGAGGTACCATTGGTGAGAGGAAAACGTGATTCTTCCTGTTGGGTTTTAGGAGGGGGGGGGAACTGGAGGTGAGGTAAAAAAGGGTATGGGGAGTGGACTGAGGGATTTCTAGTTTAACACAGAGGTAAAGGGAGTTTCGAAGAGGATACACTCAAACCCAGGGTATACCTCCCTTTTGGTTGGGGTAAATAAGCAAAGGTGCTGAAACAGCAGGTCTGCACCCAACGTTAGGGAATACCAAGGCAACGCACACTCTGTTACGGACAACCTAGCATGATCCAATGCTAATGACTATACACACCAGGACCTCATAACCGCAATACAGTAGTAGTAAGCACATCTGACCTGACCCTTTATGCACACGTATTTCATAGGGCGTGCTCCCAACAGGTCTGAAAGCATGCATTCACTCCAGGCTGCACTAGTCGAGGTCCAGCCTGGACTGAATGCATGCACCCCCTTTCCCCCCCACACACACGCACACCCCAGCTCTTACCTGGCCAGGTGCGGCTCCTGCAGCTAGCTGGGCCTGGGCGGCTGCCTGCTGTGCTGCCTGCTGGGCCTGTGCTGCCTGCTGAGCCTGCTGCTGCTGCAATGCTCTAGCCTGGCCACACACACACACGTAGACATAGACACACACACACACACAGCACAAAGGCAGGAAGGGAAGCAAGCAAGCAGAGGGGTGTGTAAAAAAATAAAATAAATAAATAAATACGACAGAAGCCGACTGCCACAATCGAGGTTTGCGTCTGATTCAAACCCCCAGAAGAGTTTGCCTGTCACAGTGTGTTACGGTGTTAAGCTTTCGCTTTCCTCACAGCCCCCCCCTATGCTTTACCTGCAAAGCTTGGATCTTGTGCTGCTGCTGTTGCTGCAGGGTGCCGATGGGGACATGCTGGGTGGGGGGCAGCTGGCCAGCCAGGGACTGGGGCACCATGCCCTGCTGCTGCTGCTGCTGCTGCTGGGCATGGGGGGGCATCTGGCCCACCTGAGGCTGCGACTGGGCCTGCTGCTGCTGCTGCTGTTGGACCATGTGCTGGATGGACTGGGCTTGGGCCTGGGCTTGAGCCTGGGCTTGAGCCTGGGCTTGAGCCTGGGCTTGAGCCTGCGCTTGAGCCTGCGCTTGAGCCTGCGCTTGGGCCTGGGCATGCTGCTGTTGGAGTTGTTGGAGCTGAGCTATCTGCTGTTGTTGCTGCATCCTTGCTGGGTGCATCTGAAGAGGGAAGAGGGGTTGGCGCGTCAGTAGTGCAGTACCGTGACTGATGATGATTTCAAGCCTTCAAACGACGGTGGTCTACCCATCTCCATACCTGGTTCTGCTGTTGCTGGTTCTGCGCCTGCTGCTGCTGCTGGTTCTGGAGTTGCTGGTTCTGATGATGTTGTTGTTGTTGTTGCTGCTGCTGCTGCTGCTGTAACTGCTGAAGCTTCAGTTGCTGCTGCTGCTGCTGAACCTGGAACTGCTGTTGGATGGTCTGCTGCTGCATGGCCGACTGCTGCTGCATGCTATTCTGTTGCTGTTGCTGCTGCTGTTGCTGCTGCTGCTGCTGCATGGCCGACTGTTGTTGCTGTGCCTGGAACTGCTGGAACTGGATGGACTGTTGGGCTTGCTGTTGGGCCATCTGTTGCATCTGTTGCATCTGCCCTGGGCCTCCTACAACAGGGCAAAAGAGGACATCAGGGCAAAAGAGGACATCAGAGGAACACGTCAATCCAGCTAAAAATATTGGAAACGCTGGAAGAGGAAGGCACAGCCGGCACTGTGCATTTGAATGATGTCCAACAATGAACGGCTGAAAGGCTGTTTCAATCGAAAAGTAAGTGGCCCTTGCCCCTAAGTGCGAAGTATCAAATGTGTTGATTTGAAAACTGAAAGAACATTTTTAAAAAAAGGGTGGAGAAATCCGGGGAAACGTTCACTTCAAGGAGGCACACTCACTGGCTTGTGGGTTTACAGCAACCCCTGCCATGGCGTGCTGCCCCATCTGCATCTGCCCCATGACCCCCATGCCACTCATGGGCACCCCGGTCGGGCGAGGTCCCATGCCAATGCCAGCTGGACCCCCTCCAAGCCCAGTCAGGTTGGTCAGGGCATTCATTGGATCTAGCAAAAAGTACATAACAAACGCAGCTTAAAAATACATGCTGAAATCATTGATTATTAGGTATTCAAAGACTTCACATTAGATGGCATTTACTGAACATGGTCTGCGCAGTGCATCTACTCACCTGGGCCTCCCTGTGCCTTTTTATCTGTAAGACGAGCAGATTCATTTTCAATGAACTATAAAGCTATTAAGTAGCTGTCAAGATACATAAATAAATCAAATGAATGTATATGAAAACGCTAATACTTACGAATGTCTCTGAAGTGTATGATCAGCCTTGCCACCAGAGACAAATATTCTTCCTGTCAGGGATATGAAATTAATAGTGCCACTGAGCAGTTGTGTTGCTATGCTGTTGTGATATCGTGTTGATATATGATGATACCTTGTTAATCTATTTTTGGATCATGACTACACAACACCATAATAAATCATTACTATAAGCTTTTTAACTTACTCTAGATTTGGCTTTTAGGTAAACATGGTTCTCCATCTCACTGCTGGACTTTGTGTGCGCAGTTCCAGCCTTTCTCATTGCCTCATCGCTGAAGAAATGTGTTTTATAAGTGAGTCTTATTGTAAACGTTACCGTATTGCATAGAATAACCATTGCTAACGTTATCGGTCAATTATTTATTTTTTTATACACTCAATCAAAACCACAGTTACACGAATCCAGAAAATGACTCATCGCAACGTTTGCTAACTCGTTGTCTAACGTTTTACCCCTTCTAGTACTAGATAGCTAGCAAACCTATAAACTCATAGCTATAAAATTGATTAACCTCATTTAATAAACCCAAAAAAGTACCGCAGATATCTAGATACTCTTAACACAAGTTGTATAGCTTACAACTAGTCTAGCGGCCTCAGACATGCACCGCTGACATGCTAGATTCTATAGCTAGCATTTCAAAAAGCTAGGTGAAGTACATAACCAGCTGGTCGACTACAATATTAGCTTGATAGGCTAACGCTAGATAGCCCTTTCAAGGTAGCTAGCTCGCTAGCAAGCCACTAACAAAGTTGGAATGAAAAGCTAGCTAGCTAGTTAGTTAGTTTAACTGTTATAATAATGTAGCTAACGTTTTGCTAATTGCAATGTGTTCTTACATTTGTGCCACAACCTTCTGTCGGAAAGCAGGGCTTCTCCAGTCACTATCTGGTCCTGGGACATCCATTGCAGCATCGATCGCTATGCTAGCGGTATGCTATCTAAGTGTTACTACAACCAGATTCTCTGCTACGACATTGCTTGCTAGCTAGCTTCACTGGTACCGTGAAGCCAGCGCCAATATTCATTTTCGGATTTTCAAAATAAAAGCATAATTCATAGTGACATTATTGGACGTACAGTCACTGAGATTCGCGTTTTAACAGTTTTGTCACTATGAGCTAAAATATGTAAATTCGTTAATTTCAGTCCACCACTTTGAGAATCAGCTGCTGTCACATAAACAACTATACAACATCTAAACAACTAGTTTCAACGTAGGCCTGGCTCTATAACGTCCCACCTGATCGATGGAGAAAAAAAGCATCAGGCTACAGTGGAGTTTGTTTCGGTTACAACACATTTTTCATTTACAGAAAGAAACGTTGATCAAAGTTATCTTGCGACATCTTTCTTTACTTTAGTTTGACCAGTACTATTTTATTACAAAACAATTACAACGCATAGGCTGTGTGTAACATTTGCGATTTCAAAGTACGCTCGTGGCGTGCAACAGAATTACTAGACTTCTGAATTTACAGTTTGCAATTAAAGAAAATAAGCATTTTATTAACCACCAGAGGGTGTTAGATTTGTGTGCAGACTAACGGAAGTCCAAGGTATCATTTGGTTAATTCGAATCAACTGTTTTTCCACCATCCACACTATAATTGATCAGTCTGAAATCTACAATTTCGTTTTTAAAACAACTTGAAATGAGAAGCCCAGGGCCCAGAACGACTTTGGAGAAATAGGTAATTTTATCTTGCTTTTGTCAAGTGCAGTAGCACCCGCCTACTCTAGCCTACAATGGTCTTATTTTTTTTTATCAGGCAGCTGATTATCTACATCCTCTAAAGAAAAAGACATTCTGATTATTTCCATCAAATTTGTTTCATCAGTGAGCCTTTGCTGAAACGTGGGAATTGGCAGACGTATAGCCATTAAAATCAATGGGTGCACATATTAACATGCAGGCTGTGTTGCAGTGATGAAACCATCTTAGTGACAGCTGCAAGCCTGACGATGAATGGACACAGAATACTTGTTAATTACAAAAGAAAGCAAGAAACACACAAATGTGTTATTCTATGGTCGTTTATATCCCACCGACCCATGGGAGGGATCAAGAAACGGTATTTTTGTTGTTGTGCACCATACCACCTCTCATTACTTTTATTCTGAGGTTATCGTTACTTCCATGGCCGTATCCCTTGCATTCAAATGTATCCTGTCCCTTTCATGCCCCGGGTGTTACATCGAGCTGGGGTTTAGAAGACCCATTTGATGTGTCACAGTTCCATGCCAGATAGAGACGTTTAAATGGAGGAGTAATGAGTATGAACATGAATTGGAAAAAGGTGTAGATGTTGAAGACATGTGCACCAACCAACTAATGGCTACCAGTAGCCTAGGCTACATATATCCATATTTCTATTTGTGCATGACAACCATCATCCAGGATTTAGGACTATTTCTAGTTTTAGATGTTGTTGCTTTGGATTCTTATAACTGTTGACTACATGAATTTGACCCGGAGTTATTATTAGGCAATAAGTAGCCTACTATAGTACGTTTTTACTGATAGTAAAACAATTAGCCTGTAGGCCTCCTCTTCTGCCTTTATGATTTTCTCACTCACTGACACTGCTGTTACACGCACCGCGAAACCTAGGCGGGGTGTTGGAGCAAGAATCGCTAGAGGCGTCAATGACGTGCAAATAGACTGGGAGCGCGCAGACCCGCCCTCTGGACGCCATTTTTCGGTGTCGGACTCGGACTCCATCGGGCTGTAGCTGTGGACCCGATCATGAACAAGGGAAATAATAGTTTTAGATATAGTCAACTTTTCTTATATTGGCGCCGATAGAAATACATGTCAAGAAGAAATACGTTTTATGACTGAATTGAACGCATGGGAGGCAGGTTGTTTTTTTCATTTCATTTTGTCTGAAGACGTGTTGCAGTCCGCCATTTTTGTTACTGCCTCAAAAGTCTGCCTGGACTCAAGGAAAGGATTTTAAAATTAAATGTTTTCCACTCGTGCCTTACTTTGCGACCCGGAAGGTACAAAGTTACATATTGGGCATTATTGTTGCCATTTGCAACATTGTACCGACATGGAGATTCGTTTGATCAAGCAGTGAGGCAACGTTTTCCGTTCTCAGAATTGACAGTGACTGGAGATATATTGTTTCTTCCAAGTGATATCTTCACGGTTCTTTTTCGGAAGAAGGAACTAAAAGGGGAACCTATATTGATAATTGTTTCTAGTCATTGTCTACCTTCTATTGTTAGATGTGTGTAACTTTTCGTAGTTTCTCACAGCCCATTTAGAAATTTCTCATTGAGTGAACTCGAAGAATCACATAATGCTTCAAAGTTGTCTTCAACTAGTCCCAGCCTGTCTTTAAAACGTCAGATTAAGATTATATTGGATGTAGCTAGGTAAAGCCTGCAGCCTTGGGGTGACAAATTATAGAGCCCTAAGGCGTCACTGTCCTTGGATCTTCAAAACAGAACTGCTAATGCACAACTGTGTACTCTGATAAACTAGGAACTTCATTAACTGAAGCTTTATAATTTAATTTAGCTGGGAAATAATATATACGTTTTTTTTTTGTATTGTTAATTTATTCGTGATTAAATATGTCATCTGCGCGGTTCGATTCATCAGACCGGTCCAGTTGGTATTTTGGACCGGTTTCGCGCCAGGAGGCACAGAATAGACTACAAGGACAGAGGCATGGCATGTTTTTGGTTCGAGATTCCTCGACTTGTCCTGGCGACTACGTGCTGTCAGTATCTGAAAATTCCAAAGTGTCCCACTATATCATCAACTCTTTGCCAAGCAAGAGGTTCAAGATAGGAGACCAAGAATTTGAGCACCTGCACGCTCTTTTGGAGTTCTACAAAATCCACTACCTGGATACGACTACACTCATAGAACCTGCCCCCAGGTAAGAAGCTGTCAGCATTGTTGAACACAAATCTGAACGGGTCAAACGTTTCTGCCTTGAGGCACTTTGGCATGGTAGTATACTTTTAACAAGTGGGTGTGGCTCTGTTATGCTAATGAGGAAAATTATGACAATGCAATGTTAGCGCTAAATGCTGTGTTTTCATTCATTGTTTTAGTTATTACTTAGGGTTTTAAAATCCAAATAGTTCTACGTTTGGTATATGACCTCATAAGAAAGGTATCCTGTTCGTAATAAGTCGATCCACCTCGTTCCTCAGGTACCCAAGCACAGCGATCGGCCCCGGCCCCATTCAGATGGGCGGCCCGGACGAGAACCTCGAGTACGTGCGGACCCTGTACGATTTCACCGGCAGCGACGCCGAAGACCTGCCCTTCAAGAAGGGCGAGATCCTCATCATCCTGGACAAGCCGGAGGAGCAGTGGTGGAGCGCCAAGAGCAAGGAGGGCCGCGTGGGCATGATCCCCGTGCCCTACGTGGAGAAGCTGGTGCGGCCCTCGCCCCACCCGGGCCAGCCGCCCCACGGCTCCCGCAACTCCAACAGCTACGGCATCCCCGAGCCGGCCCACGCCTACGCCCAGCCCCAGACGCCCTCGCCCCTGCCCCCCGGCACCCCCGGGGCCGTCGTCACCCCCCTGCCCTCCATGCAGAACGGGCCGGTCATGGCCAAGGCCATCCAGAAGCGGGTGCCCTGTGCCTATGACAAGACAGCGCTGGCTCTGGAGGTATAGTATGGAAGACCCTTCCTTGTCAAGCCTTCTCCCTTTATGGCAGCGCGAAGGAGAGGACAAGTGCTCCCCGTTGGCCTCTTCGGGCTCCCGTCGAGAAGGCTGTTTGGCTGCTTGTTAAATGTTTACGACCGTTGCGTTGGTGAGCTCTCGAAAATGGTCCGCCGGGACCCTTGCGTTGAAGATATGAGGGGTTCCTGTGGGTGGGAGTTGTGTAAAGATGGGCTCACGCCCGCTTTCCCACTCTCTCACTCACCCGCCTGACTTCCTCTCATCATCCCTGGCCCTCTCTCATCCTCCCTGGCCCCCTCTCATCCTCCCTGTCCCCCTCTCATCCTCCCTGGCCCCCTCTCATCATCCCTGGCCCCCTCTCATCCTCCCTGACCCCCTCTCATCCTCCCTGGCCCCCTCTCATCATCCCTGGCCCCCTCTCATCATCCCTGTCCCCCTCTCATCATCCCTGGCCCCCTCTCATCCTCCCTGTCCCCCTCTCATCCTCCCTGGCCCCCTCTCATCATCCCTGTCCCCCTCTCATCCTCCCTGGCCCCCTCTCATCCTCCCTGGCCCCCTCTCATCCTCCCTGGCCCCCTCTCATCATCCTCGGCCCCCTCTCATCATCCTCGGCCCCCTCTCATCATCCTCGGCCCTCTCTCATCCTCCCTGGCCCCCTCTCATCCCTGGCATCCCCTCCACTCCCCTGGCCACTGCTATAGAATCCATCAATCAAATGTTGATTTCCTCGAGAGGAAGTGCAAAGCAGTCAGCTTTTCTTTTCAATTTTTTTTTTGTGTGGCTTAGAAATGCTGAGTAATCAAGAGGAGGCCAGTCCTAGCTTGGGACTGCTCTCTCATCTCATCTAGCATGCCATGCCATTTGTTAACCTCATTCCAGAGATTGCCTCTGAAGCATCGGAAATTTTGTGTGTGTGTGTGTGTGTGTGTGTGTGGGAGGGAGGGAGGGGGTGAGAGTGCATGTGGCCAGGTGGCATATCATATGCTGTCAAAAACCTAACGAGTGCTTCCCATCTCTCGCATGGTTTATCTGTTTAGCTATCTTTCGTGGAATCTTCTCAAGTCTGTAGCCCTCTCCACCTTGATGAGACAGAGCTGGAGAGGTTGGAACATGACCTAGTCATCAGAAAGGATGTGCAGCGCTTGTCAGATTTCTGTGTTTTTTTCGCATAGCCTATGCCAAGGGTTGATGGCGGGGTTACATCCTCTGACACCCATTGCTCTTCACAAAGTGTGGTTTTTCTCCTCCAACAAAGCTAAAACGTACCTGCCCAGAATACCCAGAATACCTCGGCTTAAGGGCTTCCATGAAAACATCAGTAGAGTTCAAAGAACTCGAAAGAATCGGATGCTGGCTTTCCTCTCGGTTTCTCGATCCAACAATGAAAGCGTCTGTGAACGCTTGTCTCAGAATGTCTCTCTGTCATGTAGGCATTCAGTCATCTGAAGTCCTCCTCTTGTAGGATGTTTCATACAGACTGTTTATTCTGTTGTTCTCGGGCCCCTAAATTAGTTGCTCAGCTAGAAACATCCGTTTGAAGTTTCCTGTTTGAATGTACAAAACAACAACCCTGATAACAGAAGAGTTGGAGTGGGTCTACCATGACATGGTGCGTGAGACCAGAGAGAAACCTAGGGGCAGTTGTATCTGCATCACAACCCACGCCAGTGTTAGTCATCCAGTCTGCGAGCAGAAAGCCACTGTCAACTCGGTTTTCTTGACCTTCTGCTGCTGTGGGGGTCGCTGAGCACAGTGGGTCTGGGTGGGAACCGAGCTATTGGGCATCCCCTCATCTTTGCATATTCATATTGAGCTGTTTCTGCACACGCTCCTCAGACATGACTCAGCGTTGAGATGAGATGTGGCTCAAATGGACCTTTTCCCCCCACTAAAGCGGTGTTCATCCGCTTTCTAAGGCTAACCGTGGCTGTAATTTGTTTGCCAAAGATTTCCTCTACCCAAGGCTTGTAGAGTTGCAGACATGTTTTGCATATGATTATTATACATCCGTTACTGATATTCTTAGATAGCTGGTGTTACATTAGACAAATGAATTGCCCCTGCTTTGAACCCTTTGGTGCTCCTCACAGATATTTTAAGACTTTCTTGTTTGAGGAATCAAACCTCAATCACTTTTTGTCTGATCATGCAGGGTCTGTGAACATAAGTGTATGAACTTCTCCTATGTGTCAATATATAATCTATATAATCAAGTATCTGTTGAAAGTTGGGATTCTATTCGTTGGTTGATGTTATGGAATTAAAGTTGTTGGTCTTCCACCTAACTATGCCATCATTATCTTATAAATGAGTCAGAAGAAGTATATGATGTGTCAAGGGCTTCTCTACATAGGGAAAAAACCAGGATGATTGTGATTGGATAAGGGATGTGGTCATAGATGATGACAGATACGAAAAATGCTGCATTATTCTACGTAGCCGATTTTGAAATGTCCTTGAAATCTAATCTGACCGTATTCTGTCGCTCAGCAAGAACTGGGGCCATCCTCCTCATGGAGGTTTTAATCATCTCAGTAACAATGCCAATCGTTCACTTTTAATCCCCAAGAGCATATGGTCCACGCAGATTGAGGTCAAGCACTGGGTCAGAAAGCATCAGTGAAGTCCTCTTCTCCTCTGTTCCCAACCATGGGAATACGCGGTCGTACCAAAACTGTCCAGCCAGACTAGCCAGTACAGTCCCGTGCTGCCCCTGGTCTATAACCCATCAACGTGCTGTCTGCTTTGTACGAGGACATACAGATAAGTGGTCTGACTTCCTCTCTCTCCCCCCCCCCCCCAGGTCGGTGACATCGTCAAGGTGACGAGGATGAACATCAGCGGGCAGTGGGAGGGCGAGGTGAACGGCCGGCGGGGCCTCTTCCCCTTCACCCACGTCAAAATAATGGACCCCCAGAACCCTGACGAGAGCGAATGACCTGGGACCCTCCGCCCACACCCCCCCCCCCCCCTCTCTCCCCTCCCCCCAACCAACCAGACCTCCCTCCCCGAACGCAACCTTCCTTCCTCCGTAACCCTTGCTGGCTGTCGCCTCCCCCCACCCCCCCTCCCACCCCACGGATCTGCGCTTGCCTGCTTTGAGGCTGCGCCCTAGCGCTTGCTGTATCGTCACGACAACCTTTGTGTGCGGCATTTTGACTGTTTACAGCTGTAGACTCGGTTAACTAACCCCCGCTCCGTTCCTATGGTTCCTGGTTTCAGGATGCCAGTGTCTTGGCCTCTTTATTTCAATATCGTTGGCCATCGCCAGAGCGAAGTGTATGTTGGCCGGGTAACTACCATACCACTTCACCTGGTTGGGTTATGTTTGTGTCGTGTTTTTTTTTGTTTTTTTTTACCTTTTGTTACATTTACTATACTTAGGGATTCCGAGGGCTTGTTTGCATTGTTTGCGTTGCGGAAAACGCGAGGACGACGCTACTATGAAGAGAGATGTCATGGTAGTATCAGTTCAAACTGAGCAGGGTGGTTGCGACATGGAGGGCTTCCGCCAAAGGGCACAGCCGGCCCAGTTACCTGTTGTTACACCAGTCATTCACTGTTGTACCTTAACTTCGGGCCACACACACACGCAGTTTGACCCGTCGTTCTTTCAAGGATGATTGATGCGTGGATGCGTGTTTGCGTGTGCGTGCAGGATCAGAGTGTTGACAGACAAGCGGACTGGGACAGACGGATCAGGCGAAGGATCATGGGACAGGACTCTCGAGAGCCCTCTAGCCTGAGCGACAGACATCCAGTCTACAGTCCACTTGTATTTAAGTTATCCCCGGGACATCATGTGAAATGGCCGTATGTAATTTCATCTCGTCTTGTTTTGTTTATTTTTTTGTGCCATAAATTAAGGAGCGCTGACTGACGTTTTTTTTTAAATCCCTTTAAAAACACGTGGCTGACTGACCAGGCTGTGGCCAATGTTGTTTATTCGAGGGCTTCTTCTGAATAGCAGGAAAGGGCTTTTCTATGAGAGGGCACCTCCTGTGCCCAACTGTCAGGGGGAGGAGGGCAAGGGTCCCAGCCAGTCACTAACGCCCCCCCCCCCCCCCCCGCCGCCAACGCCTTTTCTAACGAGGAAACGCAACACTGTCACACGAGCAAACCTCCCAGTGATCCCTCTTCTCCTCCTCGTGTCCAGTGAGCATTTCTGCCCTCCCCTGACCCCCCTCTGCCCAGGGTTCATCTCAGGACTCGGACACGCTCGTCTGTTGGTGTGCGTCCAGGTTGGGATACCGGGCCTCGGAGATGCAGCGTGTGGACGAGATGTTCCACAGGAGAACCCCCCCCCCCCCCCGATGCCCTCCCACTACTGTCTCACTCCTCTCTCCTCTCTCCCCTCCATTCTTCTCCCACTCGCTTTTCACAGTGAAAACCATCGTACAACTTTCAGTCGTGTGTCCCCGCCCCCCACCAACTGTAATCCGTTTTTCTTTTCTTGCCAGCTGTTGAAATGAGCATTTAATGTTTGTTGTTAGTATAAAAAAAAATGTAATAAAATGAGGAAAAAAAACATAATAAATACTTTTGACCGAAGGTGACTTTTTAAAAAGGGAAAAATACCTGCTGTTGGCCTCTGTGCATGTGATCTTGTGCTGGAGGTTATACTTCCAGTTCGAATGCTGCTTTGTGTCCTTTTCATTTTCTGAATAAAAATACATTTGACCTTGTTTTACGCCATTAAGCCAATTAATTTGTACTTGGTTTAACCTTCATTCTCATCCCACCGATTAAGCAATACTCAGTTCCGATTTCTGTTTTAGATATAAAAACCGAGTTTTCTCAACACGCTTCCTATTTGTTTTCGTGAAGACATTAACAGTATTACTGTGCTTTTCCTCCCTCATGTTTTAGAAAGCCTCCGCGTCGTCGTCTTGATTCAAAATGGAAAAATTGTGCCTTTTATTTTTATTATACCATTTACATGTGTTAATATGTCCCATGGTTAACACCCGTGCTGGTATGACCCTTTATGTACAGAACAAGTAAATAAAATTTACGTCTACTTCTTTAAGTTGCTCTGGGCTGTTTTTTGAGAGACAGGGAGAGAGAGAGAGCGCCACATACTTGTAAATAGCACAGATGTGTGTGTGTGGGGGGGGGGGGTTGCTGTAGGACTGTGTATCTGGAGCAGAGGACAGTACTGTCTCTGTTTAATTTTTCCAGCTCCAGTTTTGATTGTGCGGTGCCCAGGAGAAAGGAAGCAATTAATGAATGTTAATGAAGTTCTAAGAAAAGA
The DNA here is from genome assembly GCF_021917145.1 of Hypomesus transpacificus. Lineage (NCBI taxonomy): Eukaryota > Metazoa > Chordata > Actinopteri > Osmeriformes > Osmeridae > Hypomesus > Hypomesus transpacificus. The sequence continues at coordinate 295,221 of NW_025813796.1, forward strand.
GAACTGGCACTTCTCTGACCTAGAGAGAAATCAACTTATCAGGGGCAAGGTTGCGGCTAACTTTGCTTCATCACATGAAATAACTTTTTTAGTAAGTTTTTTTGGGGCCCTTGTGTCTGAGACGTCTGTCCCTACAATCAGGATGTACACAAGACCCTTTTATTAGTGTACTTTGAGTGCATCCATTGTCCCAGGGTAAGTTCCTTTCCCCACCCAAAAAATAAAACAATCAAATATCTCTGTTGTCTGCAACAAGAGGAAGATATGGTTGGTGAGAAAATGTTGATTTTTTTTCCCCTGACCTATTAGTATGGAAACATCACCCACATTAGAATCTGTGTGTTTATTGAGTGCACATACAACTAGTCTCAACTAAATATAGCCCAACATATATGCCTCCTCAAATGAGTTGCATTGGGTTAATTGAATCCATGTCGTGGGCAGCTGCGAATAGTCTGCAAGGAAAAATAAAGCACATGTATAGCCAGGGTATATAAATATGTCCAATTACTTTTCTGGGCCCCAACAGTTTATGGCTCTGAGTTATGCTGTTCTACGTAACCATCTGCACATACACAAAGCTTTAGATGAAAAGTACTGGTAGACTATTTGTAGACTGTGGCATTCAATGTTCTTCATAATGACATAATAATACACAGAACCTGATGGTTTGGTACTTCCCACTGTATCTTTTTATCTTAACTCGTACAGGTTTATTTTGGTACCTACTCCCTATCAGACAAATCTCCATGCTCATGTTTTATGAATTCGCCTGGCGACGCCAGAGCAACTCAGACTGCAGTTGGCATGCAGAGGTATTTCCATACTCTGGTATTTTAACACGTTGTGCAGGATTCTGTTCTTCATCCGTGAGCATCGTGGCTCCGCTCCAGGTTAAATTGGTGTCATTAAGCCAGTCGATGTATTCATTTAGGCTGTGCGTGCCTCGGGACTGTCATGAATCAGGCAGGCTTTGACCCCTCCTCAGGCTGGGTAAGCAGTGGGGTCGATGCAGGCCTCTCTCCAGTCCATTACCAACCTAGCCCCAAGCTAACTATGTCGGGGGCTGCCATGATTGCGAGTGGAGCCCATAGTGATGTTGAGGTCGGCTGTGAGGTCGGCAGTGAACGCCTTCAAAATATGTTTATGCAAACTAATTTCGGCTCTTCGGAACTCCTAAATTGTGTGATCTAGTTACTCAATGCAAGGGGAAGATTTTCCGTCAGTCTGATTGAATGTTTCAAATGTTTGTATCTGTAATTTGTTTCATGGTCCTACTCATGTTGAGTTTGGCTTCTTTATTGGCATTTTTTTTCAATTTTCAGTAAAACATCCTAGTCATATCACAACATGCTGTTGTTGAGTTGACATGGTTGGTTCCTTGATTGGTCCAGCTGACCCTACTCTGATAGTGTGCTCTCATGGGCCTCGTGGCCCAGTTGCAGTTTCTCTCAGGCACGCTCTGTTTGCCACCCCCCTACCCTCCCCAACACACAAATCCACACCGTATTAAACATTTACAGCACATACGTTCCTGCCTTCTGCCGCGAAAACCAGGCCAGGCTTATCGTCATCACTCTCTTTAACCAACTATCTGGAACCTTCCCTGCGTTTCTGTGTGCACTCTGATCTGTCTGTGCACAGGGATCTGTCCCCTCTTCTCTGTCCTTATGTCACTGTGTCATTCTGTGCTCCTCTCTCCTCACTGTGCTAACAGTGCCTTGCTGGTGGCACGTTAGACCGGCCATCATGCAAGACTGCTGAAATATTTAAATAACAGTGCATGACACAGTCTGTTGGAGCTGTGTGGTAAACCAAGCCATTTGTGACATTGAAATATGTTTGTATTGTGTTTCTTTACCATTTGAGATCATACAGCTGAATTTAAAATGATTAAAATGGTAAGAAATAAGATGTTAACAGGATAAGATTAAAGATTATTTATTTGTTTTCTAAAACATACCACTCCTTAACGGGTTAAAATATGTCTGGTTAAAATTGTAATTCCATTCATGAAAAGTCTTATTTAAATTCAGCGTGTAACGGGTCACACAATCATGGCATTGTAACATGTGTCAAAGAGCCATCTGGATGCAGAGGTTAGGTCTTTATTATATTGTAGTTTTCACGGTGTCAGTGCTGACAAAAGAGAAAGGGATCAAATCCATTTTCAAAAGACATCTGCATGCGCCCATTACTTCATTGGACCAGCATAGTGAAACAATATCTTTAATCTCCTCGTGTTTTCACGCCTGCACAACCACAAGCTTTCTCCAGTACAAGCACCAACACCTCCAAACAGCAGTTCACACGTGCACTGTTGTTCTCAGTGGGGGTCACAGCCACGGTATAATCCTGCTCTATATGTGATCTGCCACCGATGTTGTTCCATCAGCAAAATTGCTCCAGGCATAGCTAGCCTGGGAACAGCCCAGGCACACGGGGCATGCTCCACTCCTGGCCCACGTGTCCATATGTCCCCACATGAGAGAACCCTGCAAACTGGACCCCTAAAAGAACGAGCCTCCGTGTTCGCCTAGACAGCCGTGGCTCCTGCCTGTCATCAGAATAGCATTGTCACGATCCGAGAGACGGGGATTACCAACAAGTGTAGGAGAAGAGAGAGTACTGGCTCCACTCTGCCGAGTTGCCATGGTGATAGCTGTGTTGGGGGCCGGCGTGCTCTGCTGGGTTGAGTGGGTGGTGATGGTGGGGCAGGGAGGGCCTACGGTACTGGCCACCGTGTCCTTGTCCAGCCATGGTTTGGTCAGTCAGGTAGTGTCCATAGTGGGGGTATCCTAGGAGGCCAGGGCTGGGTCTGGATAGTCCAGGCACGTCCACACTGGGGCTGACCCTGTATTCGGGGCTGACCCTGTAATCGTGGCTGGGCGTGGCCTGGGTCAGGGGGCGGTGTTCCCTGATTGACACCGGTCGGGTGATGTCATCCCTGGGAACGGTGGCCACGTCGGGGGCATGGCACTCGTAGCTCTGACGTCCTTTGCAGTCCTCCGCCACAGAGGAAGAGGGAGAAGGAAGTCGATAGTCCACAGATCTGTGAAGAAAGGACATACAGAGAGAGAGAGAGTTATTACTTTGTAGCATCAGGAGCCAATGTGAACATCTAAGTCATAATGGCATGACAGGATTTGCATCAAGCCATTCTGTTTAACACGGTTTGTACCTTCCTGTGTGGATGATAGAGAGGCTGTGTCTGCGGAACCGTTGTGAACAAAACTGTAGTGTCAGGGTATATGTAGCACTTCCTCCCCAAAAACAGAAGTTGAGGTGTCAAAGAGAACACCCGTTTCAGTACTAGTATACAACTACAAACCTGTGTGAGAGGGTGAGCGTGAGACACATGTTAACCGTGTGCATGTCTACGAGTGATGTGTCATTTGCATGTGTACCCGTCGCGCAACGGCACACGCTCATATTCATGTGCGTTCAACCTCGTCATTGTGTGTGTGAGGGTATATGTGAGGGCCCACCTGTAAGGCTGGTAGGGCATGGAGGAAGGAACCATCTGTTCCTCGGCGCTGTAGTCCAGTCCGTGAACGTCCGACGGTTCGGTGTGAAGACTCTGAGAATGAGGCATAAACCAAGCTGAGTCGTGCCCTTTGGAACACCCATCTTCTTCAGCTCCCAGGGTCAACTTGCCCTCCGCTTGCTCACAGTCAGTTACCGCCCTCTGGAGGCCTAGAAAAGAAGTGGTCATACAGAACTTGATAGAGTGTGATGACATGAAATATCTTGACGTTTTAGATTTACGTGACATATCGTGTAGTTGAGTGGGATAGGTACCCGGAGGGCTTTTGTATTCGACCTCGTTGTCATATTTGGCTCTCTTTTTGTCTTTCTTGGGGCTCTTGGTTGTTCGACACCTGAAGCAGACGTGTGAAACATGAATTTGTTGATTCCCCCAGTCTCGAAGCTCATCCCTCTCATATTCACATAATAGATTAGACGGTTTGAAAGGTTGGTGCTTACCTCTTGCTCTGCATATTGGTGCCATCCTCTCTGAAGCCTTTAGCAAAAGGGTTGTGGTCAATCTTCAGTTTCGTGATCTGCAAGTGGGCACAGAGAAGCAGTAGGGTTTAAAGATACAGGCAAGGAACAAATTAGGTTGTAGGCTTGTCTACAGTGTAATATTATAAAAAATACTGTGTTTTTGTGATTTGCCAGATAAAGGTGAATCAACTGACCTTCAGGTTCTGGTAGGCTGTGACTGCAGTGAAGGTCGTCTCTGGGAAAGAGAAGGTCTGGAAGTTTCCCCAGCGCACCGTGTAGGGGCTGTCTGGTTGGATGACGTGGAATCTCGGGTAGTAGCGATGCATGGAGTGCAGGATGATCTGAGAGATGCAAAGAACACGGAACAAGCTCACTCAACCACAAAGAAGCAATGAGAGATGTCTACTCTCAACACTTATGAAACGGGAGAGACCAGTAGGTCACCCACAAACTCAGTGTCAGTCGCCACAGCTGTTACGTTTCTCCACGGTGTGTTGTGCAAATCTCCACCTCACGCTTGCTTACATGGCCATGTTGGTCCAGGGTGTGGTTGGTGAGTTTGAGCTTGAGGAAGGAGACAGACTGCTTCATCCAGTGGCTTCCCAGGGCGGGAGAGTCGGGGTGCACGTATGTCCTGCAGGGGGGCAGGGGCTCCGCCTTGCAGCTCACCTCCCACTGCTCCTTGTTCCACTACAGAGAGACGGCAAACGGAGGGAGGAGAGTTAATGCGAATGTATACATGTCGGAGACACTTTTATCCAAGGTGTGGGAGTTACGGAGCAGGATGACGCTGGACTGGTTGGCCTTGACACATTCCAATTGTAGTTCCCACAAACAAGCACATTGGGGAAAACACATTTTCAAAATTGAATTTGAAATTAACTTGAAATGTATGACATGCTGTCAGTGAACAAACAATGTAGAAAGTAAGTCAGTAAAAACATAGTTTACACCCCTCTATTTCCTTTCTCCCTCTTGCTAATGACTGAAGGGCAAATGGCCCAATACTCCAGCAATTGGCTGAGGGGAGGGCCAATGTGTTTATAGATGGAGGGTCGATTGCTCCCCATTCACTTCGATTGGTGTGGGGGAGGTGGAGGAGAGATGATAATTGATTGGGCCTCCAGCCGAGTGTAGGAAAACAGGAAGTAATAATGGCCTTTGATATGCAGTGGCCTTTGAGAATGGTAGGTGAAGCAATGTCTGAAAGCTAGGTGCAGACGATTTTTTTTGCCAAAGCCATCCATATTCAAATCTAACCATTATGGTACATTTTTGCAATTGGAATTATCCAAATCATGTCCTTTAGCAAAGTAACTTGTGGTTCAATGGCTGTGTGGCATGACAGTAGGTGCTGAAGAAGGGTGTGTTAGGCAAACCTTGTATCTAAAGTTGTCAGCCAGAATCATCTCTACCATGATGACATATTTCACATTGGGTTGTAGTCCAGACAGACTGATGTTGCAGTGGGGAAACATCCTCCTGATGAATACACACACACCACCATAAAGTTCTGGTCACAGGAATACAAAGCTAACATATAGCATATGACATCAGCTAACTATAGTGTGTTTGAGGTGATGAAGCTTGTATGCTTATGTTTATGACAACAAGCAGTGTATCTATTCTGCTGACTCATTATGATTGTTGGATCTTACCGGCCATGTTTGGTAATGATCATCTCAGTTCCCACACTGTGGAAGGACTTCCAGAGGTCAGAGTTCTCCAGGGTCATCCTGATGTTGCCTGGCTGGTGGACGTCTGAACCAGCTTGGGTCATGTTGTAGCTGAGCCTGAAATCTGAGTAGAGAGAGAGATACAAAGAAAGAACTGAATAAAAAGATGGAAAATGTGGACCAATAACCATTTTGTACACTGTAAACAAGCCGACATGTAACATCATCATGGAACAGACTTCATCCTTCATTTAGTTTCGCAAAGTTGAACAAGCCAGACCCACAGTAACAGAGCCGCTGTCCATTTCTGGGCCAGAATCAAGCTTACCAGTAATATGCTGCATTCCTCGCCTGTGCCTGTTGAGGGGCCACCACACACAACTGATTCAAAAGAGGTGGCTGTGGTTAAAAGCTGATTTCTGATGCTTACAAGTCCAGGGCCTGAGTCAAACTGACTTGAAAAGAGTCAGTGTGTCTTGTTGAGTGGCTGATGGTCGTTCATGGATGCTGAAATTCTGAAGGTATACTGAATGTCTCTCAGGGCCTGATATTTATTCCCTATAGGAAGGGTATTTGGGGGGTAAAACTGGGTGTGGCCAGGATAAGACAACATGGGGGGGCATGAGTCTGGTGTCTAACCCTTTGAAGGTTTGGGCCATTTGGGTTGGAGGGGGGGGGGTTGTTGTGGCACACTGTGGAAGATGTCCCTTTGTTCTTTTGGAATGACTGCAGACAAGCTTTCAACATGCTTGCAAACCAACAAGTTCTGAGAGTGTGCTTTTTTTCTCTCGCTAACATTTCAAAGTTACACTCCAACACAAGCCTATCAGACACACTTCTTACAACAGTACAGCTATTCGACTAAAATGACAATGCTCCACCAACCTACCAAGGCGAAGTACAGTCATGGCTGGAGGCATACTCTGGTGGTGCCTGTTTGTGTATTGGGTGGGGTGTGGGGTTGGGGGTTGTGGACTCGGGTCTAGCCTTGACAATGGGAGGCACTTGTGGTTAATCCTATGAGGCTGTTGCCCCCTGCAGGCCTAAGTACCCGGGGAGGAGAGGTCTCGCATGGTGGGGACCCGGGGGTTTTCAGCAGCCTGGATGGGATGAGGGGAGGGCTGGACGTCTCGGGAGGACGTTTCCAGGGCTTGTGATGTGGGACTGGTCCTCTGCAGGCTGTTCGGATCCCTGATCTGAGCCGGGGTCACCCCTCCCTGGTCGAGGGGGCCATTCGCATGCTAAGCAGCCATGGAGCAGGGCTGGAGAGACGTTCACACAAGCCCATCACATCCTCTCTGATGTCAGGCCCTGTCAGACTAACCTGTCTGTAAGCCACGCTAGGGTTGGGTCTGCTCTTTGAACTTTACCGGTTGTACTTTTCATATGCTTTCCTGACTATGTGTCTTCATAGACTGTGGAAATGAATGAAAACGGGCAGCAGGGTAAAGGTGTTCTTTGTTCCTTTTGTATACTAAATGTTCTCAAAAAGACAATAGAAAGTCAGGCTATTGTAGTATGTGGTATCTTTGGTTATTGGCTGTTGTTTCTGTAGGAACAGAATACACTCCATGCTAAATAGAATCACACAAAGACATGCATCTTTCCAAAAATGTACGACTCACTTTGTGTGTAAAGTGAAAGTTTGTGTGTGTTCCTGTAGAGTCAACCTGCACTTGTTAAACACGGGTTACTTGGAATTCTCTCTCCCGACTCCGCTACAAGGACTAACATGTCTAAACCCCACCTAACTACCTACTTCAACCTCAACCCAGAAGCAGGAATGTAATTGGGTGCTGTGAGGTGAGGTCATTGCAACCAATGTTACTCTACAGACCAGCTCATATTTCTTCATTTTCGTGATGGGAAAATAACTGTCTAACTGTCAGTTAGACAATAACATCTAACTGATAATTGATGTGGTGTAGCTACAGTTTAATTCTCGGCAACTTTTATATTGCAAAATAAATGTGTTTGTGATTTTCATTGCGTTTGTCACCCTGTTGAAATGAACCAGATATCAGTAGCTCATTTCCCTTTGCAGTCGAAATCTCTAGAGGAAGATCTCTCTTCTGGTTGCATAGCAACCTATGACTCTCCGCTGACTGTTGGTGTGCGGTGTGTGACTGTGTGTTTCACACGGTGTACAACAACATGGGGATCCTCATAGACACATCAACTTGCTAATTAGAATAAGCAGTAGCTATGGAGATGATTAAAACTGTTCGGTTGGAAAGAAATACTGGACTGCTTCATGTAAAACAGCATACAAGGTAAAAAGTACAAACTATTTATATATTTTGGAGAAGGTTCAGATTTAACATTGGCAACTGAAAAGGATAGGTTTGTAAAACATATTGTGATAGATGAGGCGAAACACTTTTATAATGGATTGGAAACCGTGGTAAGTTGCCTTTGTTTTGACTGCCCCTCCAACAAGTACTATTGACATTGTGTGGTGATGTCTGCCTTCACCACTAGAGAATGCTCTTACCATTTAAATTTGATTTCAGACAATGCCCCTCATTGACTGTAGATGTCGTAGTTGTTAAGACTTATAATGAGTCATCAAAAGTAGATTATGCCAAAAGCATCACTTTGTATTATCAAACTAAACATCAAACTACAACTATAGACACACGTAGGCTGCTGTGACTGTGTGTGTTCACGTTCAGTGGTCATATGGGGGTCTCACCTTCTTATTTTACCAACAATAAAAGCGATTGCATTTTGCTTAAAGAGTGCTGTTGTTAACCAAATGATGAGATCCTCAACCATGGATCTCCCCTTGGTCCTAAGCATGCCACACACACACACACACTTGTCCTTTCGTCAGTCTGAGCCGGTGGCCCTGTCCCATGGCCCCGTGCCAGCCCCGGCACGGTGTCGATACGTCCCGCCTGCGAGAGTGACGGAGAAGGATGGAGAGAGGGAGAGAGATGAGTGTCTCTCGCTCCCCGGGAGCCCTGCCAAACAGAACCCACTGACCTCCCCTCCCTCCCTCCCTCCCTCCCTCCCTCCCTTCCTCCCTCCCTCCCTCCCTCCCTCCCTCCCTCCCTCCCTCCCTCCCTCCCTCCCTCCCTCCCTCCCTCCCTCCCCCCCTCCCTCCCTCCCTCCCTCCCTCCCTCCCTCCCTCCCTCCCTCCCTCCCTCCCTCCCTCCCTCCCTCCCTCCCCTCCCTCCCTCCACAGCTCTGTCCTCAGGGTAAGATGACACCGCATCCCCCTCGCCGTGCAGGGGCAGCAGCCGGAAGGTTGAGCAGGCGAGGTCAAAACCCCCCAGGAAGGGTTGAGGGTGATACGGGGTAACAGAGGGGACATATAGAGCCAAAAGGAGGAAAGGAGAAATGACCGGCACCAAAAGTGCTGAAAGAGACGCGGACGAAAGGTTGTACAAAAACGGTACTTTATTGGTTGTGTCAGAGTGGGGGGGTGCCCTCAACGCAGGGCTCAGCGAATGCTCCGTAGGCCTGTGCTTCTCGCCGTGTGTGTGTGTGTGTGTGTGTGGAAGAGGCAGGGCAGGCTGTGTGAGGTGACTGGAACAACAATCAGACCCAATCAGGCCTTCTTTCAAAGCAAGCGCCGGTCCAGCGAAGGACTGGACCGGACTGCGGGGTGAGGGCAGGGGTGGATGTCAGTCGTCGGTGATCAAGGGGAAACAGTCACTTTCTCCTTTCGGAACCTTCCGGGGGACAGCCTTACTTCTTGGCCTTGCCCTGGGCGGCCACAGCCTCCATGGCCTTGCGCACGGTCTCCTCGTCACCCAGGAAGCGCATGGGGCCCACGGGCTTCAGGTCCGCGTCCAGCTCGTACACGATGGGGATGCCGGTGGGCAGGTTCAGCTCCATGATGGCGGCGTCAGACATGCCTAAGAGGAGAAGCGGATGAACGGACAGGTCAGACAGATGTCCAAATACGCCCCTGTACCAGGGCAAGGTTCTTATTGAGACAGCTCACTGACATGACCAGTGAGTGAACGGTTACTGTGTGGATGCTTGTGAATGTATTCATACATGCCCGTTCAACATGGGCAAGCGTGCAGTCGTCCGAAGGGTCACATCCACACTTCTATTTCATTTGGGCCACTTGATATGGTCTTCCTCTCAGCTTTTCGACAGCCCTGACTTGTCCCTGAAACCCTGTCTGCACCAGCCCTGTATCCCTGCTCCGACACTCCTGGAGAATGTACGACCTTTAGTGCCGAAAGGTCGTGGCCGTAACGAGACCCGACTGTATGGCCTTTACCACTGTCTGTGTGTTAGAGCCAGGGCTATTTATAGACCCTCTGTCATCTGGGAATGTGAGTGTGTGTGGGACTTAAATGTATTGCGTTTATGTCATTCGATGCATTATTGTTCTGTAGACTGATTATTAAAAGTTTGTTTTACATGTAGGACGTGACCTCTGACCTTTTGCTTGCACGCTCCGCCATTTCCAAATGAACCCAGCCCCCCAGCCCCTCTGGTAATCGAACCATGACAATCTCCAGTATTCGATTTTCCCTCTCTTAATCTACTCTATACCCCCACAAACAACCCACAATATTCACCTTCTAAATGCTTGACGATGCCGCGGAGGCTGTTGCCGTGGGCAGCGATGATGACGTTCTTGCCGGCCTTGATCTCGGGCGCGATGACGTCGTTCCAGTAAGGCAGAGCGCGGGCGATGGTGTCCTTCAGACTCTCGCACGTCGGCAGCTCACCTGCCTTCAGGTTCTTGTAGCGCCTCGACTGGTGAGAGAGCGGGGTAAAGAAGGCATGTAGGCATTTACTCTGCTTGTTTCCGACCAGTTTGATCGATCTCACGCATCGAGTTGTTCAACACAACCTTTTTCACGTCATCTGCATCCAGCACGGATTCAAAACAAACGCCTTGGGCATTGGACTGTATCATAATATTTTCCTGCCGTCTTTCTCGACTTCAAGTCGCACCCACGCATTATTATCCGTAATCACATCCGCACAGTCACGCAAAGGCCGCTTGACGGATCTGTCACGAATCCCGTGCCCCCCCCTCGCAGAAGCCCTCCCTCCTCACCTCGCTGATGATCTTGTGGTAGGCGTGGTCCTTGTCCATGGGGGGCGGCGGCGTGTCGAAGGAGCGCCGCCAGATCTTCACCTGCTCCTCGCCGTGCTTCTCCGCCGTCTCCGCCTTGTTCAGCCCCGTCAGGCCGCCGTAGTGGCGCTCGTTCAGCCGCCACGTGCGCTTCACGGGCAGCCACATCTGGTCCGTGATCTCCATGATGGTCCACAGGGTCTTGACGGCCCTCTTCAGGACGGACGTGTGGCACACGTCGAACTTCATGCCGGCGTCCTTGATGGCCTGGGCGCCGCGCCGCGCCTCCTCCACGCCCTTCTCGCTGAGGTCGGCGTCGAACCACCCGCAGAAGCGGTTCTCCTGGTTCCAGGCACTCTCGCCGTGGCGCACAATCACCAGACGATGGGCGGCGGTCATGTTTGGAGGTTTTTCCCAGACGCTTAGAGATCCCCGATAATCCAAACCACGAGGCTCTGCTCTCCCTTGTGAAACGCACACACACTGTCTCTGACCGACAGTGAACCCCAAGCAGACAGGCCGCAGTCTTTTTATAGCATGCTGGAATGTGGACCCCACAGAACAGACAGGCCTTCACTGGGCTTAACCAATAAGGAGGTTTCACCTTCTGACTGACGTTGGGGTTGAGCCAATAGGCTTGAACCTTCTGTGGAGCAGAGGGGTGGGTCCCAGCTAGGAAGGCCAAAGGTCAGGGATTGGGCCAAAATAGCAACATGACTTTTAAACTGAGAGCTGTGGAATACAAGTGTAAAGATCAGAGTTTGCTGCTGTGGTACTGGAGAAGGTCTGAAGGAGTCAACCTCACCATGAAATACAGTTTAAACATCATTAACCTTCATCCATTACTTGTACACGGATTACATTTCATACAGTACAACCCACTCAGGGATGACAACCAAGACAAAACCATTCTATCAACCTATCCTCAACATCCCCCCGAACACATTCACCTGCTTCAGACGATATTTGCCCTGCAGTATGTTGTTGCTATTGGCATTTCAGCCAGTGTAGCGTTGGTAAAGTGTGAGGCAAATAAAACATTCTAGAATAACCACTGAAAATACCGGCTGCTGTCTAGATAAATCCTCCGACATCGGAGACCAGTTCAGGTGCATTTGCTGACGCTAAATCGGACTCAAAAAGCCAAATCCGAGCCCAAACTTCAAACGCCAATCACAATTTGAGCCTCATGGCCAAATGAGGTATTACAAGTAATACCACATATCTAAATACAATGTGACTGGGTGTCTGGGCAGGTAGCCAGGCCGGCTTTCACATACGGAAGCCTAATTCCTCTGAAGAGTTCAGGTTCTTGCACTGCAGAGGGACAGAGAACCCTCCGAGTGGAGGGCGAGGCCAGGCTGCAGCAGAGGAGCTGAGCTGGAGAGAAGCGTCCGGGGGAGGGAAGACAGAGGGGCGTCATTTGGAAGTGTTTGAAAGGGAGGGTGGGAGTCAGAAGGAGAGGGGTATCGGGTGTGTGTGTCGGGGGGGAGGGGGTGCTGAGTGAACACAGCTGTAGGTGTGAGTCAGCAGCTCCACTAAGACAAGCTCCCCCCCCCCCCACCTTTCCTATCCGCCCATGCTCTAGCCTGGAAAGGTGAGAGTACTGTTTGCCTTGTTCAGGAATTGACGTGACATGTAAAAAAAAAAAAAAAAAAAACGCCAGCATCTCTCTAAACCTGAAGGGACAGATTACATGCAGACTGGACGAACTGGACGAAGTCTTTAGAAAAAGGTGAAACTGTCGAAATCACACAAACTACCTATCTTGAATAAAGTAATGCATAAAAAAGAATAGATAAATGCATAGATACACTAAATAGATGCATTAACCGACTGATGTCCAGTCCCACATATTGCTGACTATGTCACAGTATCCTTTACTGATACCTTTAATTGAAAATGGCAGTAGCTGCCATACTTACCAAGTGAATATGTAGTGACCCATCAAATCTGATAACCTAACCTGCGTTTGTTTTTGAAATCACTGCAGGGCTTTTAAGGTCATACACGCAGTTTTCTGAATGGCCAGCAGGGGATGTGCTGTGTCATTGTACAGAGAACTGTATGTGTGAGTGTTACAGCATAACCAGGACACCCCCAGTCAGGAGACGACTGCAGACTCTTGGACTAAATGAGTCCGTGCTACAGTATGTTATGAACCGATCTGCTCGTTGCAAATTAGTCGAAAAAAGAAATGCCTCTCATTCTCATCGTAGGTCAAGGTCGCTCTTGTTGACCAAAAAAAGAACAAGGCAAAGAGCTTCACACCTCACTGAAACTCCTGTTGTTCAATATAGCTGTATCCTCTGTAAATCTGCATCCATAGCTTTACCTCTTTTCTTCGCCCTACTTTCTCATTCTCTCTCTCTCTCTCTCTCTCTCTCTCTCTCTCTCTCTCTCTCTCTCTCTCTCTCTCTCTCTCTCTCTCTCTCTCTTTCTCTCTCTCTCTCTCTCTCTCTCTCTCTCCCTCCCTCGCTGTGTTGCAGTGTAAGCCTATCAAACCCGCATAGCCACAGAGTTTGCCTGCGTCAGAGAGCCGATCCCTCCTGCTATATAAGCTGGTACCACTGCAGCAGAAGCTTCAGTCTGGGCTTGCACCTGAGCCCCTCACACACCCCGTCAGGCACCGAGGGAGAGGACCCGGCCCCCCCCGGCACAGCAGCCATGAGTAGCATCGCCTATGACCCCTACTACTCCACCTCCTCGTACCGCCGCTGGTACGTGGAGGCTGCCCCCCGAGGGGCGGTGAACAGGGGGAGATCCCGTTCGGTCCACTCCTCCCACGCCTCCCCCCTCTCCTCCATGACCTCCCGGCTGCAGTACTCCTCCCCTGGGCGGATGCTCCACTCCTCCTCCGCCTCCTCCTCCTCCTCCTCCCAGGCCTACTCTTCCGTGGAGCGGGAGCTCAGCCAGGCCAACCAGGTGAGCTCCGAGTTCCGCACCGTCCGCACCCAGGAGAGGGCCCAGCTCCAGGACCTGAACGACCGCTTCGCCGGCTTCATCGAGCGCGTGCGCGACCTGGAGCAGCAGAACCGGGCGCTGGAGGCCGAGCTGATGGTGCTGCGGCAGAGGCACGCCGAGCCGTCCCGCCTGCGGACGCTGTACGAGCAGGAGGCGCGGGCCCTCAGGGCGGCGGTGGACGAGGCGCGGGCCGAGCAGCAGGCGGCGCTGGGCCAGCGCGAGCGTCTGGAGCAGACCCTCTGCTCCCTGCAGGCCCGCTACGAGGAGGAGATCCTGGCCCGCGAAGAGGCCGAAGGCAGGCTGATGGAGGCCCGCCGCGAGGCCGACCAGGCCGCCCTGGCCAGGGCCGAGCAGGAGAAGAGGGTGGAGAGCCTGCTGGATGAAATGGCCTTCCTGAAGAGGCTTCACGAGGGCGAGGCGGCCGAACTTCAGGCCCAGGTTCGGCTAGGGGCCCAGGTGGCGGTGGAGTCGGAGGCCACCACGCCCGACTTGTCGGGAGCTCTGAGGGACATCCGGGCGCAATACGAGCGGCTCGCAGCCAGGAACATGCAATCGGCGGAGGACTGGTTCCGCGGGAAGGTGGGCTCTCTGACGGAGAGCGTGGCCCAGCACAGCGATGCGGTCAGGAGCTCCAAGGATGAAGCCGGGGAGTATCGGCGCCAGCTCCAAGCCCGTCTTCTGGACATCGACGCCTGCAGAAGCCTCAACGAGTCCCTGGAGAAACAACTGAACGAGGTGGAGGACAAGCAGCGGGGTGAGATCTGCGCCATGCAGGTCAGTGGTGGTACTGCATGTTTACATGTCGACTGTTCAGCGGTATATGACTGTTGAACACATTTTGGCTTTAAAGAGATATGAAGAGTTCTATAATTTAAGATATTAAGTATCTTACGGGTGCTGACTTCAAAGTACATATAAATGCGTATGTTTTATAGTTGATGGCTCACACATCATTGTTTCATTTTAGCATTGTCCTCTGATGCCCTTTAACCTTCTGTATTTAGGATGCAATTGGGCAGCTCGAGAATGAGCTGGGAGGCACCAAGCAGGAGATGGCTCGTTACCTGAAGGAGTACCAGGATTTGCTCAATGTCAAGATGGCACTAGACATTGAGATAGCTGCCTACAGGTAGGCTTGGCCCACATCCGCAACACGCATCCATTTGATCCAACGTTTGTTTCTCATCTAAAGTCACATTATTGAAATACATTGATTTGTGGTCTTGCACCTTCGCAGGAAGCTGCTGGAAGGGGAGGAGTCTCGCTTCAATGTGGGAGCGGCTGGAGGCGTGTCCAGCATGTACTCCCACGGCCTGTCGGCCCCGCCCTCTTTCGGTCGCCCAATGATGTCCATGCATTCAAACTACAGCTCTGGCATCTCCTATCTGATGACCTCACGCCTGCTCAGCTCCTCCTTCACGACCGCCGAGGACATCATCTCCGCCAGCCTGGCTCATAAGGAAGAGGTGGGCCCAGCAGAGGAAGAGGAGGAGGAAGAGAAGGGGGAAGAGGAGGAGAAAGTAGAGGAGGCAGACGAGGAGGAAGGAGAGAAAGAGGGGGAGGATGAAGAGGAAGGGAAGGAAGGAGGCGAGGAAGAGAAGGATGACGAGGAGGCCGGAGATGAGGCCGAAGTGACAAAGGAAGGAGAAGGAGAAGGTAGGCAGACATGTTTTCTAAACAAGTTGAAATTGTACGATGCCACAAGAGGAAATGTTAGAATTGCGTGTAGCATTGTAGCAAAAAACGACTAAATGCCGACTGTCTCCTTTCAACGCAGGCGGTGACGAGGCCAAGGACGAGGAAGAAGGTGCCGCTGAGGAGGGGGAGAAAGAGGAGAAAGAAGAAGAGAAGGATGAGGGAGGAGAGTCCGAGAAACAGGCCGAGGAGGAAGGAGAGCAAGAAGGGGGAGAAGATGACCAGGGAGAGGCCAAAGAGGAAGACGGAGGAAAGAGTGAAGAGAAGCCAGATGACAAAGCACAAGACAAGAAAGATGAGGGAAAGGCAGATAAGACTGAGGTCAAAGGTGACAAACCTACCGAGGAGAAGAAGGCAGATGAGTCTGAGAAAGCCAAGGCTAAGGAGTAGTGTACAAGAGCCAGCAGACAGTCTAGTTAAAACCTCAGCTTGATTAACAAACAGTAGAAACACAATTGCTCTCCGATCAAGGTGCTCAACACAATAAGTACAATAAAGTCCTGTCGAACCATAGTTATTTGCTTGCTTTCTGAAGTTATTAAAAACCTGGTTGCACAATTTCTGAAATGTTTGTGAGGAATTGCAGACTGTGTGAGCATGGTTTTGGACATTCAAATAAATACTATTGAAAACGAAATTACTGTGTAATACATTTTCTTATGTGTCACTGTGGAGGACTTTAAAATGACTGAACTGGAGGTCTGTTGAACCTGAACTGAATGTTGCTGATTAACATTCAACTTTCATATTACGTGAAACACAATATTGACACAGTCGAGGCAGTCTGAACTTTACATATATATATATATATGTATATATACAGATTAATGATTAATAACTAATTGGTTGGTAATCCACAGACGCTTTGTCAAAACATTATTCTTTTTGTTAAAAAACTTGACGTGTCCAAAAACAAGATTTTAGCCGATATACCACATGAAAAAAAAAATACATATCACAAATCCATGTTTAGCTATTCCAAGTAGAAAGCAGTCTGTAGAATTATGTGGCTTTACTTGTTATAAGCCATGAGTTATAAGAGAGAATAAGATTTTCAAAAATATATAATTCAGCTAGGTTGCATAAAAAAATTGCCTAATCTGTTCAGTTGGGGAAGGTTGTATGAACTCATAGAAATGAACTATTTATATATGTAAATGTATATATGGTATTGGTAATAATTTTTGCGTGTTATTAGAGTTTACATGCTATAGAAGCAAAATGTCAAAATAATTCCAAATTCACCATTTTATTTTTGCCTGTGTTGTACCTGGCCTTGTGATACACTTAACTTTGAAGACTACAAAGATAAAAAAACATCTAGTTTAGGGAGTGCAACCCGCCATCTGATTTACCATTTGTTTTTGTTTATCTGGGATGCAAATGTACACAGATAATGCATGCGAACAAAGGGAGAGAAATTGAAATTCTGTACTGTCCATGGTGCTGAAATTAACTTCCAAACGTCCTATGACACTGTTGTGCAAAACATTCGAATTTCGAGCACAAAGGTATAATCACGACACACTGAGGCATTGTTGCTGCTTCCTCTTCTGAGGGGAACATAAGACCCACCTGCAGCGATGCGACTCATATCCCCGAGGGCAGTGAGAAACAGACTGAAGCAAACTCAGCTAGTGACAGGTCTGTGACCAGCCATAGCCCCAGATAGATAACGTCTACTCTCAGTCGAGGGGTTTTGTAGCATTTGAGCCTGTTTCATGATACATGGCAGATTTGATGACTCCTGGCAGATGAGTTGCTGCATTCAGCACCCGATGTGAAAGCTGATCTGACATGATCAGCGGTCACAGGGTTCACAGCACACAAGACTAAAACAGACTAATGTTGTAGTGTCAGTCACTAGGTACTATAAATACTAATTAATACCTACATAATCACTTAATTTTGTAAATGTCTAAGGTTGTGTCTTCTGCAACCATTCATACAATAAATCAAATGCATAATGCATAATTGATACAATGTTCAACCTGGCCTTCTTTGTATGTCTGATTTTGTACTTTGTATCATTACAAAGTACAAACATTGTTGTTGGACCAGCATACAGACTAGAGCCACAGAACACTGGAAGGTCAAGCGAGGACAAGCAGCGGAGGTGGTGTACAAACATGGAGCGCATCAGCTCAGTCAAGGAGGACATCTTGTTGAATCTGACACAACGACACGATATCTAACTAAATCTGCTTTCATGGATGAAAAAATGTGTATGTTGCTTTGGTAAAACTGCTGTAGTTTGACTGACTGGCCTATTCATGAATGACGCTTCAGTTCCTTCTCATTTATTAGTCTTTTTATGATGGGACATATTTCAAATTTGTCTAAAATTAGGTTTCATTCGATTTTACATAGTGATTTGCATGTCATATTGTATGTACATAGTAGATTATGTATGTTATGGCTCCATTTTAAATATTCTGTACATGAAAGTATGTTTTCCAGAAGTATGTGCATATTGTGAAAATATGTCTATGGAACATCCCATGAAAAACAAGACATGATAGTTACTGAACATTTCAAAACAAGACACCAAAGTTGGTATTTTTGTATGACATTTATTGAGTAAATGCTGCTGGGAAATTGTTCATAACGAGTAAAGAGATGGGATCGCAAACAGTAGCACCTCATTTATGTTCGGTATTTAAATTCAAGTTCATCCTATGCATACACGACTGTATGTGTGCGCTTTAATACAGTAGGTTTATTTTCATTTGCACTCTTAAGGTAAACATAATAGACACTGATAAAAAGCATGTTTAAGGCGTGGAGTTTATTCAGGTTATTAATGCTTAAGTTGCTTTAGGTATGAGTATGATCATTGCACCATCGACGCTGTCATTCGGTTGTCACTGTTACGTTTGTGTATAAGTTGCTTGTTATTTTTTGGCTCAGTTGGCGACTTCAAACTTTAAGTAAGGCTGCTTCTTCATATCAGTGTCAGTAAGGAGGACCCTTCCATTGGAATCGCTGCTTTCAAACTCAAAAACACAATTAACTAAACAAACATTTCTCTCACTCAACAACCGACTTCCTATATAAATGTATTCTCTGTGCAAACTGTGTGTCCCTTCCGTACAAGCCAGAGGATGTGAATCCCCCCCCCCCCCCCCCCCCCCACACACACATTCCCTCCCTTGAGTTAACATGCAGATGCCCCCTCCCATAAAACGTCTGGTGAACTGCAGAAAGAAACAAAGTCAAATAAAACGGCGACCTCCCTTTGTCCTTTCTGCATCTGCAGCATCTTGAAGCTTTCACTCGACATGCAATTTAAGCTTGGACACCTCATATGGCTTCTCTCTAGGCTTGTTCACGAGTGGTTTATCTTTATTACATTGCTCTAGCTGCATGAGTTATTTGTTATGTTATTGGTTCTGTGGGTTGACTTCTCCTCTTCGCCGTCGCACCTCGAGGGCTTGATGGTCGCTGGCGTGGTCACTCGGTCTCGGTCACCTGCTTGGTGACCTGGACGGATTGCTTCTCCGTCTTCTTGGAGGTGACGAGTTTCTCCTGCATCATCTCCTCGGCCTCCTTCACGGTCTCCGTGACCGTGACGGACTTGGTGACGTGCTGGGCCCCGTCTTCCGAGGTGGTGATGGTCTCCACGGTCTTGGTGATCACCACCTTCTGGTTGGGGTCATCCTTGGCGGGGCTCTCGTCCACCCCGTTGGTGATGGCGTCCTCGGCGTCGGCGTCTGTCTTCGTCTCGTCCTTCTTGTCTTCTTTCTTGTCCTCCTTCTTGTCCATGTCTCCGTTCATGGTGGCGTCTTTCTTCTCGGGCTTCTTCTCTTCCTCGGCATCGCTCTTCTTGTCTGATTTCTCCTCGGCCTCTTTGGGGGCTTCCGCTTTCGAAGCGTCCGCTTTGGGGGTCTCGCTCTTTGGGGATTCGGCTTTGGGGGACTCGGACTTAGGGGATTGAAGTTTGGGAGAGTCTGACTTGGGGGACTCGGATTTAGGGGATTGAAGTTTGGGAGAGTCTGACTTGGGGGACTCGGACTTAGGGGATTCAGGTTTGGGAGAGTCTGACTTGGGCTCCTCTTTCTTCTTGGGCTCCGATTTGGCCACTTCGGCCTTAGGCTCCTCCTTCTTGGCTACGGGGGCCTTCTCTTTGTCCTCCTTCTCCTCCTGTCCCTTCTTGTCTCCTTTCTCACTTTCGACCTTGGCGTCTTTGTCGGCTTCCTCCTTCCCTTCGTCCTTCTCATCTCCGTCTTTGGCTCCCTTGTCGCTGGCCGCGTCGTCGCCTCCGTCTTCCTTGTCTCCCTCATCCTCTCCTGCCTTATCCGGTGCTCCGCTGTCCTCTTTGGCCTTTTCCTTCTCAGGGCTGGCCTTCGACTCGGGGGCTTTGGCGCTTAGAGCGGTCTCCTCGACGCTGCCCTCTTCCTCGGCGGCGCCTTCCTCTCCCTGGCCTTCATCGGCCTCTTCCCCGTCCTTCTCCTTGTCCTCCTCCGCGTCTCCTTCTCCCTCTTCCTTTTTCTCTTCCTCGTCGCCACCCTCTTTCTCCTCATCCTCCTCTTTGTCGTCGGGGGCGCAGGCGCCGAGTTTGGACTCGGAGGAGGCCACGACTTCGTCCTCGCCCTCTTGTCCTTCGGGGGCATCTCCTCCTTTTTCGGCCTCGTCCTCTGCCCCTGCCTCTTCGTCATCCCCTCCATCTCCCAGTTTGGCAGACAGCTCCTGGGCGATCTCGGCCAGGGCCTCGTCCATGTCAGAGTCGTCATCCTCCACCCTGGTCTCCTCAATGATTTCTTCGACAAACTTGTGCTGAACCTTCAGTTTGGGGGGTTCAGACTTGGACTTCTTTGAAGTCATGGCCTGGCGATAAGGGAAAGTGCTAAAGTGGGTTTCCTCCCCCTCTAAGAGTTTCCTGCGTTGAGAGTAGAAAAGGACACGTCATAAGTTTACAATGTTTCAAATCAACAATTAAAAGTCTATAAACAAATAGTTTGCTCGAAACGTTTCTCAAATAAAATGTCAGTGAAATGCATTTATGATTCCCTATTTTCCTTCTTGAAGCACAATGAGGAGTCTGGATAGTCATACCTGTATGCAGCGATCTCGATGTCGAGGGCCATCTTGACATTGAGAAGGTCTTGATACTCCCGCAGATGACGAGCCATCTCCCACTTAGTGCCCTTGAGCTCATTGTCCAGTTGGTGGATGGTCTCCTGAGAGAACACAGCGAGGGACACAACCTAAACGGTTAGCACAAAAATACCCGAAGGTGACATCTTACTGATGTATAAAGAACCTTGAAATATGGACATATTGCACAACTCCACACAGCCGCTGTCCAAACTCATTTCAGACGAAAGCCAGACGTAAATACTGTTAAGTTTGCCATTGCTCTTGATCCATAAGGATGTGTCACTTCAAAGTCAACCGTAAGCAATAACCCATCCTATTCAAGAGAACGATTTAGCTGTAAAATCGTATAAACGTCGCAGCCCTTTATTCGTTTTCTGTGAATTGATTCTGACGCATATTTTGAATGATGCAGTGGTTTTTAGGGTAGTCCCTCCCTTCCACACTTGCTCAACAGTTATCCTCGAGGTACTGTATCTGTGAGGTGAAACGAGGACACAGCCAATGAACGCATCGACCTGCATCTCTGACGCAACCGCAATAAAAAAAGAAAAAAAAGGAAAAGGAAAAGGCTGCAGCATTGTGTCACCCCTTCACCGTCAGTGGAGCGTACATATTTTGCCAAATCATCTTACGATGTTGAGCATGGCTTCGAGTGCCTGGGATCTGAATGCCTTACGTCATTGTTAGACACAATTGTATGTTATTACAAATATATAAGAAGTTGCCTATTGACTTAGCCTATCAATTTACTTCTGTATAATTATAAATCGCCGACAGTACACATGAACAATGATCCGTGGCGTATTTCTGCATTTAGTGATCAAGACTACCGCGTAACAACCATATAAAAAGATTAGGCTGCATAAGCTGGGATGAATAAAAGTTAGCAAATGTTATGATTCCAGTTCCATAAACTGCATAACTATGTTTAATACACACATGACTTACTCGTTTCCATGAATTTAGATGCAAACTTGAAATAAATACTTGATTAAAATAAGGCTTTCATACCTGAAGGCTTGCAAGGTCGCTGTTGTGGCGGTCCTCGATGTCATTCAGCTGCCTCTCCAGTGACTCTCGAGTACCACGGACGGACTCCAATTCGACGGTCTTAGACTGGAGCTGGCGACGGTAGTCGGATATTTCATCACGGGCGGACTTAATAGCGTCCTTATTTTGCTCTGCAGCTTCTGTAAGCTTGGAGTAGCGACACATGAACCAATCTTCCACCTGCTGCAGGTTCTGGTTTGAGTGCCCCTCAAGCTGCGAACGAATCTCCCGGAGTGCTTCGGTGATGTCAGTCTTCTGGAAGTCTTTCCTATCCATGGTCACCTGTGAAGCTTGCACCTCTGCAATTAGGTCGCTGACTTCTTCCTCGTGGTTGTTACGAATGAAGGCAATCTCATCCTGTAGAGACTGAACTTTCTTCTCCAACTCGGACTTCATTAACTCGGAGTCGTTCATGTCCTTTTTAAGGACTCGAATGATGGCCTCCGTCTCCTCCCGAATGCGCGCTTCCTCGTCGAAGCGGTCCCTCAGTCGCTGGATGTCCTCCTCGATGTGGTCCGTGTCGAGCTGGATTTGCGCCTTGTCATTGTGGATCTGCTCCAGCACGGAGCGCAGCTCCTGGAGCTCCTGATCATAGATGTCACCCAGCTGGGATTGCGACACCTGCTTCTGACGCAGCGCTTGGATCTCTGCCTCGATCTGCTGGTTCTGCTGCTCCAAGTAGTGCACCTTGTCGATGTAGCCGGCAAAACGGTCGTTGAGTCCCTGAAGCTGCTCTTTCTCGTTGGAGCGCTTGTAGTCTCCGTTCAGGTGGGAGGATTGACCATAATCAACGCTGTCGGCGGAGCTCATTACTGTGGAGCTGTAGGTTCTAGCTACCGGCATGTTGACGCTCCTTTTGTAGGAGGTTGTCATTGCAGAGCCCGGGCTGGTCCGGGACCAGGACTGAGAACGAAAGCCGCTAGACGGAGTGCCGCTGGAGCGGCCGTAGCTGGTCCTGCTATCCATAACTCTTCTGAAGGGACTCCCTATCGTGTCCACCGGGTAGCTCATCCGGCCTAACAGGGTGTTGCGTGTGCAAATGGAGGGTGTGTGAGGGTGGAGGCGTGTGGCGAGTGTGTGTGTGTGTGTGAAGGGTGTACGGCTCTCAGCGACTGAAGGACCACAGTCTGCCCTTTATATATGAGAGACGGTATCGCTAGCAAAGCAAGCAGGAGCTGTTTTAACTGGCCCATTGATCGAACGGAGGTGGGAGGGGGGAGTGGGGGGCGGGGAGGGCGGTCTCATCCTGCCAGACTCCCTGTGGTCGGAGGTCCCATTCAACACCACGTGGGTGTATGGGTGATCTCGTGAAGGATTAGTAATTAAACGCGAGGGGGGGTCTTTATACAATGGCACATATCTCTATATTGTAATATCCCCAAACACTTGACAGACATAAAAACGATAAATAAATGTTGATATTTTTTTAATTGTTGTTAAGAGTATGTGGTGATGGCATGGTGTTCCTTTTGTCTGCAAACCTTACAGAAACGCAAACTTTAGCTCGAATTTGTCAAGGCGACCGTTTCAGTACCATGGACAGCGGCTGGCCGGCGCCAGGACAAAGTTCCTAAACGATGTAGGCCACAGTAGACACGAGCGCATACGGACTTCTAATGATCACGATTCACGACTGTTTAGATCAGTGGAAAGAATGAAACAAACATTATCCTATGCTATTGGGTCAATATAACCAGAACAAAGTCAAGTATCCATACCTAATTAGTCAAATATTGACGTGCAAGTCAGTGCTCAGTAATGGCTTATAGACCATTAGTTGACACACAAAATAACCGTTCGAAGAAATTACCACCAGACTAACTTCATAGCTATATAAAACCTTAAGTGATGCGTGTCTGTGACCATCTTTTTCCAACAGAGTTAATTAAGTTCCCTTTTCCTTGTCTTTAAATCTCTATCTAATGCCTGCTTTGATGTTAACAGTACCACTATGTTTATATTCACATTTCTACTCTATGAGTAGATAGAGGACTGCTCACCTGGCTATAGATTTC